>NC_043025.1:813026-869722 GCF_006345805.1 Octopus sinensis
GGCGCAGGCAAATGACTTCAACAATTAAAAGAATTAAAGAAACAAAATACACATATATGCGTGTGTATACATCTAAATGCGTATAAAATATATATCTATGTATTTATATACCTATATATATACGTGTGTGTGTGAATGTTTCGCTTCGTACATATGTGCATGTATTCACACACGCATGTAGACACACGGTCGCTTGTACATACATATATACATACATACATATATATATATATATATATATATATATATATATATATATATATATATGTATATATATACAAATATACATATATATACATATATATATATACAAATGTACATAGATACACACACTCATGTGCACACACACACTCATACACACACATATATTTGTGCGCGTTTGTGTATGTATATATATCCTCATGCATCTTTGTATAATCATACATGATTACATATGACACCGCGCAGCAATTCTTTGTCCTAAAATCCTAGATTGCCACCTACTAAGTGGTTTCTGGATTAGGTACATGGCCAGTGGTTGTGTATTTGTGGGGGAGGTGGACTGTCGACTAATTGGACTTCAGTACCTCTAAGTAATGAAAGGCAAAGGGGAGTTCGACAGGAAAGGAACTCAGAACGCAAATAGTGAAATCAATTTTTGTTACCTTTCTTTTAAGATTTAACATTTATACACACACGCGTATATATGATTTATTTTTCCCTCTCTCTCTATCTTTCTATAACTATGCAACGTAATAGAATAACTTTGTTACACGCACCTCAGAAATATTATTTAAATATTTGTTTGTCCTGTCCATCGTATATATAGACTTATACATAAACACACATGCATAGGCGTGGCTGTGTGGTAAGAAACTTGCTCCGCAAGCACGTAGATCCAGATTCAGTTTCCACTGCATGGCATTTTGGGAAATTGTTTTCTACTATAGTCTCGGGATGATCAAATCTTTGTGAGTGGATTTGGTAGACGGAAACCGAAATTTTATAGGTTCTGTTGATTTGGGGTAATCCTGTATATGTTGAGCTAAAGGGTGAAAGCCGAGCTGAGGCGATTTTCTTCAAAGAATTGAATCTTTCAGGCAACGTCTCCCAGCGATTGAAGATGGCAACTGAATTCTGTAAGCTGCTTCTTTCAAGAGATTTTCGTAATTCCATAAATTTTTCCCCCATAATTCTGAAGTGGTTAATTCAATCATTTCCACTTCAAAACTATCCTGTATATTTGTTTTTTAGCCAAAATGTGAGAGATTAAATGAGTTCGTTTTCAAATCCCTCAAAGTCGGGTTTGATGAGAAATGAAAATATAGGAGCATCTGTTTCGAAATATTTATATCACTTGGAAAATTCTTCTTTCAACGTTGCAATATATTTTTGAAGTTCGTTTTTATTAAATATTAAATCGATTTAAATAAGCTTTTACATTTGGAAAGTATTTTTATGTATTGCTAAGTTTATCACGTAAAAAAAATCTGATTTTAACAAAATCCTTTCCAATATTCAAAAACATCAAGTACTGTTTGACCTCTCTCTTGTAAATGCAAATTTTAATCATTCAAGTGACTGTCAGTTAGAAGCATCAGTTTAAATAAACCGTCTTCGTTGTTCAATTCTGGCAACTGTTTCCTTTCAAGAAATATTCTTCTAAGCATGATACAAATCTGTTCAAAACATTACCCCGACAAAGCCAACGGACTGTAAGGACCGTGCGATGCGAGTTGACAAGAATGGCTCTTTAGTACCACATCACACAGCCCTTACAATAAAGAGAAAATTGATAGTACCATCTATTTGCCAGATCGATAAAGGAGACAACCGCGTAGAATGATTAAAAGAAGATTTATTGATATGTTAACAGATGTGTCTGTGTGTGCATCATGTATACTGAACGATAGACATGCCGTCATGAGAACAGAATGTATGCGTATGGGTTCATAGATGTAGGAGACAATTACAGGTATATGTTGAACGTGATGTCGTGGCTGTGATGCTGCTGCCTGGGTAACTTGTACAGGAATTCATACTGGTTGTATATTTGTTGTTGACCCATGATGAAGTAATTCATGAACAGTGAAGTGTTGGAACCTGGGTGCATCGCTTGCAGAGCTGTGTACGTAGAGAGATGATGTTGAAGACGTTAAGGACATGGTGATAGCGACGAAGATGGAGGTTGTTGGAATGCTGTTGGACAAAGTTGGTAAGTCTCTGGAACTGGCTGTGTCTTTGTGGTCAGAGGCTAGTCCTTAAAAGGTCTGGAACCAAAAGACGAAAGGAGAAAAGGGGGAGCGTTTATAAGGAGAAGTAGGCCAAAACGGGGTAGAGAACAGGCTGACTCCGACTGGTTATACGCGGCAGTTTGGCGCGACAAATTGCGCCAATACCAACTAATCAGAGTAGTGGACAGAACGGGATCCAAATAGCGGCAAAAGGCTAGCTGTTCCGTGCTACTCTCGAATGCACGTATATATAATAAATGGGAGAGAGAAATTTTAACCGAGTCTACGCTGCAGGACTTTACTGTGAAGTGGGAAGTCTGCATATTCGCTGTCCAGTTCCTGCAGAAGAGACTTAAATTGTCTGTGCGTCAGTGAAGAGCAAGAAACCATGAAGTTAAATATTTTAACAACAGTTTCCACGACAGAACTCAAGCTTTGTGACGAAAGTTTTGCAACTAAATTTTCCTGATGTACAATGCAATTAAAACACATTACACTGCGTGAAATGTGATTTTCAAGACGCTTAATAAATCTTTTTTTCCTTTCCACCCACTGCACGTGCACCACCAGTAGTAATACAAAATATTTTATTTGTATTAATGGCTTGATTTTCGAAATAATTTAGAAATGCAGTCAGAATGTCCTGTCCTGTAGATGTATTGGTAAGAGGAATAATCAAACAACATGATTCTTCGTAAATACGATCATTGTCCCAGTATCTTGCAACAATTGCTAAGTGCGCCATGTCATTCACTTGAGTACTTTCATCGATAGGGGTCACTGAATGCAGCAGCTTTTTGTAATCTAACTTTCTGTGTTATAATTATGTTTTCAGCTATATCAGTTACACGTCTCTCAACTGATCATGCAGAAGTTGGTATTTCTTGAATTCGAGACAGTATTTTTTCAGCGTTTGCTTAAACACTGAACAAAAGTTTTGCACTTCTCAGAAAATCTTTTTTGATAAATTCTCCGGCTGTAAAAGGTTTACCTTTCTCAACTATACATTAAGCAATAGTCTAACTACATTATTTAGCTTCATTGTTGGTTCCAAGTATTTGAACAAAACCAGAAGTGCTTTTTTTGTAACTAGAAATAGCCCTTTTTATGACTTGCCTTTTATCAACAAAATTTTTTCGAAGATCGCGCTTTGACAGTTCCATTTCAGATGATTGCAACAACGGTGAAAAAATATCAATGTTAATTTATTGATGAATTTGGGCAAGTCTATGTCTGTATTGTCTGTGTGTTTTGGGTTCTGTTTCTTTTTCTTTTGTGTGTTCAGGCGACTACTTGCCATTTTTGTCTTTCGTCGTCCCTATCCGCGCAAGGTATGTCTGAGTGCTCCGAACAGGGGAGGGGCAAATCTTGTAGAGCTTTTTGGCGTTGTCCTATTCATAACGTTGTTGCTTTTTTGGTGGCGGGGACCGGGGTTGATGCTGTTGTTTTTGCTGCTGTCCGTGCTGCTGCGATTAGTGTTGCTGCTACTGTTACTCTTGATTTTGTAGCCGCGATGGTCACCTGCCTCTGTTGGTGCTGTTGCTATTGTTGTTATTGTTGCTGTGGTGGTGGTGTTGATGATGTTGGCAAAATTGAGAGGCTCCTTTCTCTAATTTGTTGTGGGCAATAGAAGAATTTTAGATGATTTGTGTTCCCACACAGATGATACCGAAACCATCAGCTTTCAAAGGCCACGTGGAGGTTGGTGCCACCGTGTGAATTTATGATATCTGGAATTGTGTCCAGACTTTGGCTGTCCATTTTCACCGACAATTTTAGGCCTTGACCCGAATAGTTTTGTTTGTAAAGTTTCCGCATCTGTAAGATGCTCGTTTTGACCTATATGTCCAAGAGGACATCTACCAGCAAGAATCAGCCGTCTATTTCTGGTGGTGTGTCTTCTTTTTTAGGGTCAAAGTAGATTGATTCCTTGCCTTCTCTTCATTTTTCTGTTATGTTTTTGTTGGTGCTGATGGTTGTGATGCTGTTGTTGTTGTTGCTGCTACTGCTGCTGCTGCTGCTGTCTTTGCTTTGTTTCTCAAAAATATTAACAAGCGGAGGTGACAAAATGTCAAAACGGATGATGTAAGAACCTTTACTTGCCTCGATTTGGGAAGCCAGACTGAACTTTTTCTTTTTAAAATATAAATTTGTAGTTTTTAAAACTCAAAATTCGCCTTTAAGGGGCGAATTCTGGCCACCGCAGCTAGCCCCGCTTACAGCGAGATGGGTTCTGTGGTCAATAAAATTTTGAAAACAACATTGTAACAACAAATTCTAAAGAAAACTTAGAGCTCCGAACAACTAGTCTCCAAAACCGACACAAATAATAATAATAACAATAAAGAAATGGAGAAACTTTCAAAATACAAAGACCTGGAGATAGAGGTAACTCGAACGAGGAATCTAAAAACAGAAACAATTCCTATCATAGTAAGTGCATTAGGCATGATAGAAAATTATTCAGACAAATACATAACAAAAACACCAGGATTTACAAACACATATAACATACAGAAAATTGCATTGTTGAATTATTCTTTTAGATCAGTATTTCTCAACGAGGATATCAGAGGAGAGTTTCAGGGAGTCGCTGGCGATGTATCGTGATGATCAAAAATCCAACCTGCTAAAATTTGGTTAGTGATTCAAACTGCAGACTCAACGCAAAATGGTCACATTTAATTCAAAGCGTTAAAAATGGTATGAAAACAATTGGTATGAGTTCACAAAGTCCAAACGATTAATACGAAAAAACCCTCCAGGCTACATCCCGAAAATTCATTTCTTTGCCGAATTTCTACAATGTTTACGGCGATTCGTCTTGCTTTTTTATTTTTCATGCAATTTACGCATGCTTGCACGCGTGGTGAACACAGTTCACGTCAAACAGCCGACTGAGTAAAGTTCACTATTCAATGCATGGGAGAAGGCCTAAACAAACACATTATCGATTTTTGCACTTGCGAGATGAATTTCGGAACGGAAATAGCGCAGTTCAATTTTCATTCGCCTAAACTTTAAGTGACCCATGTTTGGTGGTTCTACGATTTGTTGGCTAGGAGGAGATGTGCCGGGAAGTAAAAGACACAGACACACACACAGATACACAGATAGACACACAAGTTAGTTTTATATATATAGATTTACGTGCATGCTTTATTCTTGTTTTCAGTAAAAAAAAAGTAAGTAAAATGAAATCATGATAGTTTATTTAAGGAAAAACTTTGTATGAACGCTTCTAAAACTGGGGTACAGGAAAAATCCTTTGATACAATACAGTTGCTTGTGGGGTCCCATCGGATTTAACGACCCAACCGGGTTTACAACCACTGCGTATTTAGGGTCTACGAAACTCATGGTTCGCTAGTTTTGTATATATATATATTAGACCCCCCTCCGAGTATGGTTACAGATGTGTGTAGGAGTGCGTTTGTGTTTGTGTGTGTGTGTTTGGTGTTTTCTTTGATATTATTACGCGTTAAAGCTATAATATTTTTATAAATTTCTTCACACTAATTTATCGAAATTTAATTTTTTAGCTTTAAATATCCAATCACGAAAACAAAAATATATTTGTCATGTGGAACAGGGGTGAATTTTAGTTCCTTCAGAGAATCTGCAATTTGAAGTTAATAACATTGAAATCTCTGACATTTCCTATTTTCTTCTTTTACAGATAAATCTACGCCTGGCAATATGTTTCACCACGTAGTATCATATAGACGGTCTCTTGTGTTTATACTGTGTACGATATTGTTTTTGGAGACTCAAGCTGATTCAGATATATGCAACACATGTTATTGCAATTCATTTACAACGATAATAAATTGTATAAATCGCAATTTACTATCAATTCCACAGCCAATTCCGACGAATGTTGAATATTTGTAAGTATTTGACACTTTCTACGTATTTTCCACATCCAATATTTTAAATTCTCATTGATATGTTCTCAGCTAATCGCTTATGCTGTTCATCTCACAGCTTTAAGCACAATCTTATGTTAGAGTAAAACAAATTGATATGTTACCTGCTGTGAAGTCAAATAAACTGTTTCTTACCATATTGAATTTATAATATATAACATCGCATACACAGAGATTGGATATGACTAGTATCTGACTTTGATTTCATTTGTCTGAACTTATCAAATCTTACGGTATATTCAATGAACGGACAGTATAAAAACTTTAGTGCTAAGAAAACGTGTATTCCACATAGTTATATTATATCATTAATTAGTTGAATTGTTGCTTATTATTACAGTAATATGATATAATATCAGTTGATCGTGTCACAGAATAATTGTTAATTATTGTTTGTGTTAATTTTATAATAGAATATGCAGCGAGCTATCAGAATCGTTGTGCACGCCAGACAAAATGTTGAGCGGTATTTCGTTCGTCTTTACGTTTCGATTTTAAATTCTGTCGAGGTTGACTTTGTTTTTCATTCTTTTGGAGTCGGTAAAATAAATAGCAATTTATCTCTGAGATCAATGTAAAGGACTTGTCCCTTTCCCAAAATTTCAGGTTTGTTCCTATAGAAGAAATTATTATTTTTATAATTAAAAATGAAACAGATGGATTAAACAGCAGATAATGACGAGATCCGCTTTAATTGCCAAATTCTTAAAATACCTAAGTGAAGAAATCAAAATAGTGTTGTTTTAACAAATTATGAACACAATAAACCTTATTACAAAATTATGCAAGCTTAATTGAAGTTTCGGCTGATTGATGTATCTCCGTTCATCTGAAAACGTACGTAATTTTTAAGTAAATTATTAAAATTTAACGTCTGAAGAAATGGAATAGAATAAAAAAGAGTAATTATTTGATACATGCAATCATAACAAATACTCTGTTGCAACACATTGCTCTTCCAGGTGATTATTTCCAGTTAATTGGCTTGCATCATTGCATTAATCACCTTAAACTTTCAGTTTTAATCAAATATTCATTAGAATATTTGATTAAAACTGAAAGTTTAAGGTGATTAATGCAATGGATCAATTCATTCGATCAGATCTATTTCTCAAAACATTTGGAAGGTTTTGACAAAATGAGAAATCCTAATGTAAAATAAAGAGAAAAGTGTCAATAATGGAATTCCTAAATCTCGTATATCTCAAGATGTTGAATAGTAAAGTTGAAGTTCTGTTTAATAAGTTAGATATTTTCATCGTTCATAACTTGAGCGAGGTTTGGCACAAATCATTTGACCGTCTAGTAGAATACATTGCGTTCTGACACACGGCAATCTGACGTCAAATCCTGCCAAGGTCAACCTTGGGTCATTCATTTCAGAGATCAATAAAGAACCATAACTGTTCAATGAACAAATGCAACTATGAGGACCTCGAATAAGACACCTTGCAGTATATTGTCCAGTTGTCTGTGACCTGAGTTAAAATTCCACACTTTTTATTTTAGCGATTTTGGAGAAAGGATCAGACAAGTTTTTTAACCCCTGCAAGATCTCCAATACTTGTGAGACAGATATCTCTCTCTATATAAACGGCAGTTTGTCTGTGCGTTTTCTGTGTGTCTGTTTTCTCGTACCCTCACTCTGACCACGGCTTTCAACCGATTCTGATGAAACTTGACACACACATAGCCCAATGTCATAATTCAAAACTAACGCAGCGAAAATTTTGAAAAGTTCCCCCACTTCTGAAAAAAATCGATAAATTCGACATGGGGTCGAGAATCAGAAACCCAAACCACAGACCGTCTAGGGGACGCAACTCCACCTTTTTTAACTCTCAAAAAAATTTACCATCATTTTTTTTCCATTTTTTTGCTACTTTTTGGCTATAACTCTCTAAAAATGCTTTATAGTTATTTCCCTTACAAACCTGAGCAACGCCGGGCGATACTGCTAGTCATTGATATTCCGTTTGAGCTGTTGCAGGTTAACCTTTACAGGAATGATTAACAGGGATGCTATTTAGGGGATGAAGGATTTAGCATAGATGGCTAATAATGGGAAGAAACTGAGGTTTAATACAGCAAGAGTAAGGAGCAAAGGGCTAAAAAAAGACGAAAAAACTAAGGCAATGTATGTTGCCACATCCCTTTTTTAAATAACACCCTTAACCAGTTAAATCACCATGTAAGGTTGTTCTCCTTTGTAGCACATAACTCAAAATTATATCAGGGTTTCCCCACTCTACCATCACCAATTCTATTAATAAATCCCTTTCTATTTCTGTTATGTTTTCCTTCCTAGTCTATTATTTCAGTCTTGAAGTTTTGGGGGTTTATTTATTTTTGTGAAGAACTTTTATGCATTAATTATGCAAAGGAGAGGAGTTTACTTTTGCAAAGATAAATTACTTTTGACAGCAAAGTGTAATAACAAATAGAATGCTCATTGGACAGAAACAAGATATTTATAAATAAAGCTGACTTCTGAGATAATAAAAATATCTTCCACTGAAAACTGATGTTGCAACGAATGCTTTGTAAATCTAATTCAAATCACAAATATTTTGAACATCCATTCTTTTCTCATATTTTACATGCATGTGTGTTTTTCATTCATACTTTACGTAGTGACTTAAATCTGTTTTATATCTTATATAATAAAATATACGTAAATGCAAACAGAACCTTCGTGAAGAAGAAAAGGAAGCTTACAAACTGAAGAATGACAATTCAATCATCCTAAAAGAAACCGATTAGGGAAGGGTGAAAGCAGTCACGGACCAAAACTACTATAAAGATAAAATATTGGAAACAGACTAATCCTGCTACAAGGAAGAACCAAGACACGCGGAGAAAGTAATAGTGAATACACTCAAAAGTCTGATAAATGAATACCAACGTTCGTTCACAGATAAAGAGAAAGATTATTTATGCATCTCTCTAATGAAAGAGAGTAATTTCTATGGATCACCCGAGATCTGCGAATGCTCCAAAATGCAAGGATCAGCATATAAAAATACTAAGACCTACTGACATCAAATTGAGACCAACAGTTGCTGGACCTTGAGCCCCAACACAACAACTGAGCCATCTTTTGGATATACTCCTCAAACCGTTATGCCCATTAATGGCCAGCTATACCCGAGACGATAAGGATTTCCTCAAACACATTCCACCCACTGTCCCAGAACGTACTATACTTAAAATATTTGACTAAGCTTTGCACTAATACATCACACTTGGGGCCTGGAAGCAATCAATCACTGGGTAGAAAAACATAGCGGACGGATGGACGAACGCTTCAAAACGCATTTCCAAAGACACACGCCGGGAACTAGAAGACAACACCTTTAGATTCGATAATAAACTGTATCGACAGATAAAAGGACACCACTACCGGGACGAGGTTCACACACATACTCGCACCCAGAGGTAGATATACATATGTGTGTATATTTCTGAGTGTATATGTGTGTATGTGCTTATATATGCATACATGTGCGTGTATGTGTGTGGATGTGTGTGTTGGTACATAGAGAGGCGAAGCGGATACTCGAGGTTGTGCAAGTCAAGTAGGAAATAAACATGAAACGGCTGCCACATTAAGACATTCTTCTCCTCTTCTCTTCTTCTTCTTCTTCTTCTTCTTCTTCTTCGTCTTCTTCTTCTTCTTAGACTTCTTCTTCTTCTTCCTCCTCTTGGTCTTCTTCTTATTATTATTCTTCTTATTATTATTCTTCGTCTTCTTCTTCTCCTTCTTCTTCGTCTTCTTCTTTTTCTTCTTCTTCTTCTTGTAATCTTCATCTTCTACGCCTTTTATTTCTTCTTCTGTTTCTTCCTCCTCTTCTTCTTCTTCTTCTTCTTCTTCCTCCTCTTGTTCTTTATCTTCTTCTGTTTCTTCTTCCTCCTCTTCTTCTTCTTCTGCTTCTTCCTCTTCTTGTTCTTTATCTTCTTCTTCTTCTTCTTCTTCTTCTCCTTTCTTCTTCTTCTACTTCTTCTGTCATTCAATCCTTTTTCGGTTTTAATCTTGAACACCTTCATTTTCCATGTCTACTTTTTCTTGTTCTTGTTCTTCTTGTTCTTCTTCTTGTTCTTCTTCTTCGTTATATTTCTTCTTTTTCTTCCTTTCATTCTCAAGTCACAGTGTTTGATGTCGTATCACAAATATTTTCCATATAATCTATTTTACTCTTTCTTTACTGCTATAGATATCTTGGTTACAACAACATAGCAACCATCAAAGAAGGAGCATTCACGGGGCTTTCAAATTTAAAAGAATTGTAAGTTCGTTTAATTTCTTGATACTATTTTCCGAAAGTAATAATTGATGCTGATATATAAGCTCACAAATGTATAATATTTCAGACTCCACCAAACAAAACCAATTCGAATTTGTAGAATGAACACGATTTAGGAATATACAAAGAGAATAGGAGAGAGCGAGACAATGTGAAAGAAAGAGAGAGAATTTGGAGGAGAAAGTGAAATAATGGGAAAAATATAATGTTCCTTTATTGTAGTTGCTTTGTTTCAATTCGCATCTCAATAACTCATTTTTGTTCCACAAATTTCAATGATTTTGATATGAATTTGTATTACAAATGGTAACGTTTGTGAGTTCACATGTTTGCATCAAATATTTTTAGCTGAAGTATATGTGTATGTTCATATATAAGTGTAGTTCTGTGTGATATGTGACTATATTATTCCTTTATTTTATATTTTACATCCTCCTCCATTTCTTATTTCAATATTCTCCTTCGAGTTTCGATATTATCATTCAAATTCGAATTTTGTCATTCACTTCACTTTATTTATGTAATAGAGCAACTGAAGTGGAAGCGGAAAATATATATTCGAATAATATAGTCACATACATTCTTTCTGTAAACCTGAAATACTTACTGTACTTGTAAGCTGGAATATTTCGCCTGATACAATGAAACTGCTGATATATTTCTTGTAAGCGTGTGTTTTCTAATATTCTTGTGACAATGAAGCGATATGAAATAAATAATCTCTCTCACCATATGTCCACAAGGGTGAGTGGGAATATGTGTGATGTGAGTGTGCATACCGCATTCCGTCGTTGATACTATGAATATAAGAATGCGTATGAGTGCAATTGAATATGTTGATTTCTGATTCCGTATATTCCCTGATTTTTCAGCCATGTCTTCTCGCCCAAAATTTTTCATTCTATCCTTGAATTATTTCCTGATGTTTTGAGAACATTTTCAGTTTCATCTTAAACACCAGGATTTTCAATGTGTCTTCTTCTTCGTCTTCTTCTTCTTCTTCTTCTTCTTCTTCTTCTTCTTCTTCTTCTTCTTCTTCTTCTCCCTCTCCTTCTCCTTCTTCTTCTTCTTCTTCTTCTTCTTCTTCTTCTACTTCTTCTTCTTCCTCTTCCTCTTCCTCTCCTCCTGCTGCTCCTTCTCCTTCTTTTTCTTCTCTTTCCTGATGTTTTGAGAACATTTTCAGTTTCATCTTCAACACCATCATTTTCAATGTGTTATTTTCTTCTTTTTCTTCTTCTTTTTCTTCTTCTTCTTCTTCTTCTTCTTCATCTACTTCATCTTCTTCCTCGACTTCTTCTACTTCCTCTCCCTCTTCTTCTTCTTCTTCTTCTTCTTCTTCTTCCTCCGCCTCTCCTCCTGTTCCTCCTCCTTTTTCATTTTCTTCACTTCTTCTTTTCCTTCTTCTTTATCTTCTCCTCTTCTTCTTCTTTTCTTCTACTCTTCTACTTCTCCTCTTCCTCCTACTTTTCTTCTTCTAAGTTTTTTCTCTTCCTTTTCTTCTTCATTTTCTCTTCCTCCTCCCCTTCTTACCCTCCTGCTCCTTTTTCTTCTTGTAATTCTCATCTCTCCCCTCCCCCTTCCCATCCTGTTCCTTTTTCTTCTCCTTCTTTTTCTCCTCCTTCTTCTACCTCTTCTTCTTATTTTCTTCTTCTTCTCCTCTTCCTCCTCCTCCTCCTCCTCCTTCTTCTTCTTCTTTGTCTTCTACTCCTCCTCGTCTTCCTCCTCCTTCTTTTTCTTCTCTAATTCTTCTTCTTATTATTATTCTTCTTCTTCAACTTTCTACTTTTTCATCTACTTCTCTTCCACATCCTTCTTTTACTTTTTCTTCTTCTTCCCCTTCATCGTCCTCCTCCTATTGCCTCCGCTTCCTTCATCTTCTTTTTCGTCTTCTTTTTCTTCTCCTTCTTTTTCTTCAACTTCTTCTTCCTATTCTCCTTCTCTTTCTTCTTCTACTTCTTCTTCTTCTCTTCTTCTTGTAATTCTTCCTCCCCCTCTCCCCCTCCTCATCCTCATTCTTTTTCATCTTCTTTTACGTCTTCTTCTTCTCCTACTTCACCTCATCCACCTTCTTCTTCTTATTTCTTCTTTTTTTGTTATTCTCTTTCTCCTTCCCCTCCTCCTCCTTCTTCATCTCCGTCTTCTTTTTCCTGCTTCTACTTCTTCTTTTCCACTTTTTCTTCTTTTTTCACTTCTTCTTCTCCTTTTTCTTCTCCCTTTTCTTCCTCTTCTTCTTCGTCTCCTCACCCTCCTCATCCTCTTTTTAATCTTCTACAACTTCTTCTTCTACTCTACCCACTGCTCCTCCTCCTCCCATTTTCCTCCCCCTCCTACATCTCCTTGTCCTCCAACGTCGTTATCCTACTTCTTCTCCTCCCCTCCTCTACCTCCTCCTTCTACATCTTCTCCCCCTCCTCTTTCTCCTTGTCATCTTCTTTTCCCCTTCCTCTCCTCTCCTTCTTCTTCTTCTTCTCCTCAATCTCTTTCCTGCTCCTCTTCTTCTCGTATTATTTTCCTATAATTTTGTCCCTTTTCATAAAGAACAATATTGAATATGTTATCGCAATTCACACTATGTCAATCTAACCAATATTGTTTCCTGCTTCAGATATCTTGACAACAATAAAATTTCAAGGATTGAAAAAGAGATGTTTCGAGGCCTTCACAACTTAGAGAAATTGTAAGTTCTTTCAATGTTGTCGTTTATACATGAGGAATATACTATGTCTTTAAATTTAATATCCCCTTATTTCCATGTTTTCTCACTCTCTAATACTGTAAATCATATTCAGTTCTCATATTCGTGTTATATTTATTTGATTCAGTCTGAACATGTCAATGACTGTCAGTTGATAATTGTCTGCATAAAAATGTTATTCCTGAAAATATATATGTGTATGTTCATATGTATGTATGTATCTGCACAATTAATATAAGTTTTAGCTACTATTTTCTTACACATTGTTCTCTTGATTCTGTGGTGCCGTGTGGTTATTTATCCACACTTCCACCGAGATAATTTTTTGTTATTGTTGTTGTTGTTGTTTTGTTCTTCTTCTTGTAATTATCTTTTCAGCCCTCCTCCTCCACCCCCTTCTCCTCCTTTTTCTTCTTCTTATTATTATTGCAATTCTCCTCCGCAACCTCCCCTCTTCGTCCTACTCATCCTCCTTTTTTCTTCAATTTCTTCTTTCTCTTCTATTTTGCTTCTACTTCATCTTCTTCGTCTTCTTCTTTCCTTCTTCATCTCCTACATGTTCCTCTTCTTCTTCGTCGTCTTCTTCTTCTTCTTCCTCTTCTTCTTCTTCTACTTCATCTTCTTCTTCTTCTTGTTACTTTTCTTCGTGTTCTACTTCATTTTGTCTTCTTCTTTGCCTTCTTTTTTCTTCTTATTTTTCTACTTATTTGTATCTTCTTCTGTTTTTCTTCTTCTCTTCTTCTTCTCTTCTTCTTCTTTTTCTTCTTTTCTTTCTTCTCTGTACTTTCTGCTTCGTCACTGGTCTCCCTCTTTTCCATTCTCTGCCAATCTTCCTCTATTCTCATTCTCATGCTCTTCTGCTCCTTCTGCTTCTACCCCCAGCTGCCGCTCCACAGTCATCCTTCCTTGGTCCTCCTCCTCAACCTCCCACCACACCTTCTCTTCCGCCCCCTCCACCTCCTCCCAATTCTCCTTCTTCTACTTTCTTCTTCTACTCATCTCTTCTTCTTCTTCTTCTTCTTCTCTCCTCCTCCTCCTCCTTCTACTACTTCTTTTCTTCGTATCTTTCTTCTTTTTCTTCCTTTCATTCTAAAGTCACAGTGTTTGATGTCGTGTCACAATATTTTCAATATAATCTATTTTACTTTTTATTTACTGTCCTATAGAAATCTTGGTGCCAACAACATTTTCACATCAAAAGAAGGAGCATTCACGGGGCTTTCAAATTTAAAATACTTGTAAGTTCTTCAGTTTCTTGATACTATTATCCGAAAGTAAAATGATGCTGAAATATAAGCTCACAAATGTATAACATTTCAGACTGCCCCGAACAAAATCAATTCAAATTTGTAGAATGAACAAGATTTAGGAAGATACAAAGAGAATAGGAGAGAGCGAGACAATGTGAAAGAAAGAGAGAGAATTTGAGAGAGAAATTGAAATAATAGGAAGAATATAATGTTCCTTTATTGTAGTTGCTTTGATTCAATTCGCATCTAAATAAATCATTTTTGTTCCCCAAATTTCAATGATTTTGATATGAATTTGTATTAGAAATGGTAACGTTTGTGAGTTTACATGTTTGCATCAAATATTTTTAGCTGAAGTATATGTGTATGTTCATATATAAGTGTAGTTCTGTGTGAAATGTGACTATATTATTCCTTTATTTTATATTTTACATCCTCCTCCATTTCTTATTTCAATATTCTCCTTCGTGTTTCGATATTATCATTCAACTTCGAATTTTGTCATCACTTCACGTTATTTATGTAAGAGAGCAACTGAAGTGGAAGCGGAAAATATATAATCGAATAATATAGTCACATACATTCTATCTGTAAACCTGAAATACTTACTGTACTTGTAAGCTGGAATATTTCGCCTGATACATTGAAACTGCTGATATATTTCTTGTAAGCGTGTGTTTTCTAATATTCTTGTGACAATGAAGCGATATGAAATAAATAATCTCTCACCATATTTCCATAAGGGTGAGTGGGAATATGTGTGATGTGAGTGTGCATAGCGCATTCCGTCGTTGATACTATGAATATAAGAATGCGTATGAGTGCATTTGAATATGTTGATTTCTGATTCCGTATATTCCCTGATTTTTCAGCCATGTCTTCTCGCCCAAAATTTATCGTTCTCTCCTTGAATTATTTTCTGATATTCTGAGAACATTTTCAGTTTTGTCTTTAACAACATGATTTTCAATGTATCTTCTTTCTTTCTTCTTCTTTCTTTCTTCTTCTTCTTCTTCTTCTTCTTCTTCTTCTTTTCTTCTTCTTCTTCTCCTTCTTCTTTTTCTTCTTCTTCTTCCAACCTCCCCTCCTCCTGCTGCTCCTTCTCCTCCTTCTTTTTCTTCTCTTCTTCTTCTTCTTCTTCTTCATCTCCTTCTTCTGCTTCTTCTTCTTCTTCTTCTTCTTTTCTTCTTTTCTTCTTTTTCTACTTCTTCTCCTCCTCCCCCTGATCCTCCTCCTCATTCCTCTTCTAATTTTTCTTCTTCTTCTTCTTCTTCTTCTTGTACTTCTTCTTCTTCTTCTACTCCTTCTTCTGCTTCTGCTTCTTCTACTTCTTTTCCTTCTTCGTCGTCTTCTTCTTCTTCTTCTTCTTCTTCTTCTCCTTCTCCTTATTCTTTTTCTTCTTCTATCGCTTCTACTTATTTCTTCGTCTTCTTCTCCTACATCCTCTTCTACTTTCAACTTTTTCAACTACGCCTCCTCCTCCTCCTCCTTCTTCTTATTCTTCTTCTTTTTCTTCTACTCCTACTTTTCCACTTCATTGCTTCCTCCTCCTTTTTCCACTTCCTCTTCTACTTCTTTTTTCGTCTTCTTTCTTTCTTCCCAATCCTCTCCGCCCCTCCTCCTCTTTTTTTTCTTGTAATTCTCCTCCTCCCCCTCCTCTCCCGCATCTTTTTCTTTTATTCTGCGTCTTCTTCTAATTCGTCTTCTTTTCGTTTCCTCTTCTCCTTTTCTTTTCTTCTTTCATTTTTCTACTCTTTTTTTCTTCTTATACTCTTCTCTTCTTCTTCTTCTTCTTCTACTACTTTCTACTCAACATTTACTTCTCCTCCTACTCCTCTTTCTTCTTCTTATATTCTTCTTTTGTTATTCCATCCCTCCTCCTCCTTCATCTTCTTTTTCATCTTCTCCTACTTATTTTCCCCATCATTCTCTCCTCCTCCTTTTCCTCCTCTTCCCTTCTTCTTTTCTTCTTCTTCTACTCCTTCTTCTGCTTCTGCTTCTTATACTTCTTTTCTTCTTCTTCTTCCTCTTTATTCTTCTTCTACTCTATCTTCTTCTTCTTCGTGTTACTTTTCTTCGTGTTCTACTTCTTCTTTGTCTTTTTTGCCTTCTTTTCTTCTTCTTATTTTTCTTCTCTGTACTTTCTGCTTCTTCAATGGTCTCCCTCTTTTCCATTCTCTTCCAATTCTTCCTTCTTATTTTCATCCTCCTACTCTTCCTGCTCCTTCTGCTGCTATCCCCAGCTGCCCCTCCTCAGTCATCCATTCCTTTGTCCTCCTCCTAACATCCCCACCTCTCCTCCTGCTCCGCCTCCTCCGCCTCCTCTTCTACTTTTTCTTCTTCTTCTCCTCTTCCTCCTCTTTATTCTTCTTTTTATTCTTCTTCTTCTCTTCCTCTTCCTTCTTCTTCTTCTTCGTTATCTTTCTTCTTTTTCTTCCTTTCATTCAGATGTCACAGTGTTTGATATCGTATCACAAATATTTTCCATATAATCTATTTTAATCTTTCTTTACTGCTATAGATATCTTGGTTCCAACAACATAGCAACCATCAAAGAAGGAGCATTCACGGGGCTTTCAAATTTAAAAGAATTGTAAGTTCGTTCAGTTTCTTGATACTATTTTCCGAAAGTAATAATTGATGTTGATATATAAGCTCACAAATGTATAAAATTTCAGACTGAACTAAACAAAATTAATTCAAATTTGAGGATCGAACACGATTTAGGAAGATACAAAGAGAATATGAGAGATTGAGACAATGTGAAAGAAAGAGAGAGAATTTTGGGGAGAAAGTGAAGTAATAGGAGAAATATAATGTTCCTTTATTGTAGTTGCTTTGTTTCAATTCGCATCTCAATAACTCAGTTTTGTTCCCCAAATTTCAATGAATTTGATATGAATTTGTATTAGAAATGGTAACGTTTGTGAGTTTATATGTTTGCATCAAATATTTTTACCTGAAGTATATGTGTATGTTCATATATAAGTGTAGTTCTGTGTGAAATGTGACTATATCATTCCTTTATTTTGTATTTTACATCCTCCTCCATTTCTTATTTCAATATTCTCCTTCGTGTTTCGATATTATCATTCAACGTCGTATTTTGTCATTCACTTCACGTTATTTATGTAATAGAGCAACTGAAGTGGAAGCGGAAAATATATATTCGAATAATATAGTCACATACATTCTATCTGTAAACCTGAAATACTTACTGTACTTGTAAGCTGGGATATTTGGCCTGATACAATGAAACTGCTGATATATTTCTTGTAAGCGTGTGTTTTCTAATATTCTTGTGACAATGAAGCGATATGAAATAAATAATCTCTCTCACCATATTTCCACAAGGGTGAGTGGGAATATGTGTGATGTGAGTGTGCATACCGCATTCCGTCGTTGATACTATGAATATAAGAATGTGTATGAGTGCGTTTGAATATGTTGATTTCTGATTCCGTATATTCCCTGATTTTTCAGCCATGTCTTCTCGCCCAAAATTTATCGATCTATCCTTGAATTATTTCCTGATATTCTGAGAACATTTTCAGTTTCGTCTTTAACAACATGATTTTCAATGTATTCTTCTCTTCTTCTTCTTCTTCTTCTTCTTCTTCTTCTTTTCTTCTTCTTCTTCTTCTTCTTCTCTTCTTTTTCTTCTTCTTCTTCCAACCTCCCCTCCTCCTTCTGCTCCTTCTCCTCCTTCTTTTTCTTTTCTTCTTCTTCTTCTTCTTCTTCTTCTTCTTCTTCTTCTTCTTTCTTCTACTTCTGCTTCTTCTTCCTCTTATTGTTCTTCTACTTCATCTTCTTCTTCTTCTTGTTACTTTTCTTCATGTTCTACTTCTTCTTTGTCTTCTTCTTTGCCTTCTTGTTTTCTTCTTCTTCATCTCCTGCATGTTCCTCTTCTTCTTCGTCGTCGTCTTCTTCTTCTTCCACTTATTCTTCTTCTACTTCATCTTCTTCTTCGTGTTCTACTTCTTCTTTTCCTCTTCTTCTTTTTCTTCTCTGTACTTTCTGCTTCTTCAATGGTCTCCCTCTTTTCCATTCTCTGCCAATTCTTCCTCTTATTCTCATCCTCCTGCTCTTCCTGCTCCTTCTGCTGCTATCCCCAGCTGCCCCTCCTCAATCATCCATTCCTTTGTCCTCCTCCTAACATCCCCACCTCTCCTCCTGCTCCGCTTCCTCCGCCTCCTCCGCCTCCTCTTCTTCTTTTTCTTCTTCTAGGTCTTCTACTCCTTTATCTTCTCCTTTCTTCTTCTACGTTTTCTTCTACTTCTTCTTCTTCTTCTTCTCCTCTTCCTCCTCCTTATTCTTCTTTTTCTTCTTCTTCTCTTCCTCTTCCTTCTTCTTCTTCTTCTTCTTCTTTTTCTTCTTCGTTATATTTCTTCTTTTTATTCCTTTCATTCTGAAGTCACAGTGTTTGATGTCGTATCACAAATATTTTCCAAATAATCTATTTTACTCTTTCTTTACTGCTATAGATATCTTCGTTACAACAACATAGCAACCATCAAAGAAGGAGCATTCACGGGGCTTTCAAATTTAAACTACTTGTAAGTTCGTTCAGTTTCTTGATACTATTTTCCGAAAGTAATAATTGATGCTGATATATAAGCTCACAATTGTATAAAATTTCAGACTCCATCAAACAAAATGAATTCGAATTTGTAGAATGAACACGATTTAGGAAGATACAAAGAGGGAGTAAGTAAGCGAGACACAAAGAGAGAAAGAGAGAGAAATTGAGGTAGAAAGTGAAATAATAGGAAAAATATAATGTTCCTTTATTGTAGTTGCTTTGTTTCAATTCGCATCTCAATAACTCATTTTTGTTCCACAAATTTCAATGATTTTGATATGAATTTGTATTAGAAATGGTAACGTTTGTGAGTTTACATGTTTGCATCAAATATTTTTAGCTGAAGTTATGTGTATGTTCATATCATAAGTGTAGTTCTGTGTGATATGTGACTATATTATTCCTTTATTTTATATTTGCATCCTCCCCATTTCTATTTCAATATTCTCCTTCGGTTTCGATATTATCATTCAACTTCGAATTTTGTCATTTACTTCCCGTTATTTATGTAATAGAGCAACTGAAGTGGAAGCGGAAAATATATATTCGTATAATATAGTCACATACATTTATCTGTAAACCTGAAATACTTACTGTACTTGTAAGCTGGAATATTTGGCCTGATACAATGAAACTGCTGATATGTTTCTTGTAAGCCTGTGTTTTCTAATATTCTTGTGACAATGAAGCGATATGAAATAAATAATCTCTCACCATATTTCCACAAGGGTGAGTGGGAATATGTGTGAATGTGAGTGTGCATAGCGCATTCCGTCGTTGATACTATGAATATAAGAATGCGTATGAGTGCAATTGAATATGTTGATTTCTGATTCCGTATATTCCCTGATTTTTCAGCCATGTCTTCTCGCCCAAAATTTATCGCTCTATCCTTGAATTATTTCCTGATATTTTGAGAACATTTTCAGTTTCGTCTTGAAGACATGATTTTCAATGTATCTCTTTTCTTCTTCTTCTTTTCTTCTTCTCTTCTCCTCTCCTGCTATTCTCCTCCTCCTTCTCCTTAATCTTCTTCTTTTTTCTCACCTTCTCTTCTTCCTACTCCTCCACTCCTGCTCCTCCTTTTTCTTTTCTTCTTCTTCTTCTTCTTCTTTTGTTCTTCTTCTCCTCCTCCTCCTCCTCCTTCTTCTTCTACTTTTTCTTTCTGCTCCTTCTTCATTTTCTTCTTGTAATTCTCTTCCTCCTCCTCTCCCTCCCGCTCCTCCTCCTTCTTCATCTTGTAATTCTCTTCCACCCCTCCCCCTCACCTATCCTGCTTCTTTTTATCTTCTTCTTCTACTTTTTCCTCCTCGTCTTCCTCCTTCTTATTCGTTTTCTTCTTCATCTCTCTCTTCTACTTCTTCTTCTTCTTCTTCTCCTCTTCCTCCTCCTTATTCTTCTTTTTCTTCTTCTTCTCTTCCTCTTCCTTCTTCTTCTTCTTCTTCTTTTTCTTCTTCGTTATATTTCTTCTTTTTATTCCTTTCATTCTGAAGTCACAGTGTTTGATGTCGTATCACAAATATTTTCCAAATAATCTATTTTACTCTTTCTTTACTGCTATAGATATCTTCGTTACAACAACATAGCAACCATCAAAGAAGGAGCATTCACGGGGCTTTCAAATTTAAACTACTTGTAAGTTCGTTCAGTTTCTTGATACTATTTTCCGAAAGTAATAATTGATGCTGATATATAAGCTCACAATTGTATAAAATTTCAGACTCCATCAAAAAAAATGAATTAGAATTTGTAGAATGAACACGATTTAGGAAGATATACAAGAGGGAGTAAGTAAGCGAGACACAAAGAGAGAAGAGAGAGAGAAATTGAGGTAGAAAGTGAAATAATAGGAAAAATATAATGTTCCTTTATTGTAGTTGCTTTGTTTCAATTCGCATCTCAATAACTCATTTTTGTTCCACAAATTTCAATGATTTTGATATGAATTGTAATTAGAAATGGTAACGTTTGTGAGTTTACATGTTTGCATCAAATATTTTTAGCTGAAGTATATGTGTATGTTCATATATAAGTGTAGTTCTGTGTGATATGTGACTATATTATTCCTTTATTTTATATTTTGCATCCTCCTCCATTTCTTATTTCAATATTCTCCTTCGTGTTTCGATATTATCATTCAACTTCGAATTTTGTCATTTACTTCCCGTTATTTATGTAATAGAGCAACTGAAGTGGAAGCGGAAAATATATATTCGTATAATATAGTCACATACATTCTATCTGTAAACCTGAAATACTTACTGTACTTGTAAGCTGGAATATTTGGCCTGATACAATGAAACTGCTGATATGTTTCTTGTAAGCCTGTGTTTTCTAATATTCTTGTGACAATGAAGCGATATGAAATAATAATCTTCTCACATATTTCCACAAGGGTGAGTGGGAATATGTGTGATGTGAGTGTGCATAGCGCATTCCGTCGTTGATACTATGAATATAAGAATGCGTATGAGTGCAATTGAATATGTTGATTTCTGATTCCGTATATTCCCTGATTTTTCAGCCATGTCTTCTCGCCCAAAATTTATCGCTCTATCCTTGAATTATTTCCTGATATTTTGAGAACATTTTCAGTTTCGTCTTGAAGACCATGATTTTCAATGTATCTTCTTTTCTTCTTCTTCTTCTTCTTCTTCTTCTTCTTCCTCTCCTGCTATTCCTCCTCCTCCTTCTCCTTCATCTTCTTCTTTTTTTTCTTCACCTTCTTCTTCTTCCTACTCCTCCACTCCTGCTCCTCCTTTTTCTTCTCTCCTTCTTCTTCTTCTTCTTCTTCTTCTTCATGTTGTTTCTTCTTCTCCTCCTCCTCCTCCTCCTTCTTCTTACTTTTTCTTTCTGCTCCTTCTTCCTTTCTTCTTGTAATTCTATTCCTCATACCACTCCCTCCCGCTCCTCCTCCTTCTTCATCTTGTATTCTCTTCCAACCCTACCCGTCACCGATCCTGCTTCTTTTTATGTTCTTCTTCTACTTTTTTCCTCCTCGTCTCCTTCTTCTTATTCGTTTTCTTCTTCATCTCTTTCTTCTACTTCTTTTTCCTTCTTCTACTTCTTCTCCTCCCCTTCATTCTCCTCCTTTTACTTCTGAGCCCAATTCCTCATTCTCCTTCTTCTCTTCTTGTAATTCTACTCTCCCACTCCCCCACACCTCCTTTTGTTCTTCTTCTACTCCTTCTTCTTCTTCTTCTTGTAATTCTCCCTCCCCCATCCTCATGCTTCTCCTTTTTCTTCTCTTTTTTCTTCTTCTTCCCCTTCTTCTTCTTCTTCTTATTCTTCTATTCCTTCTTCTTCTTCTTCTTCTTCCACTTTCTACTTCTTCTACTCCTACTCCTCCTCCTTCTTCTCCTTCCTATCTTCTCCTTTTTGTTATTCTCCTCCTCCTCCTCCTCCTTCATCATCTTCTTTTTCTCCTTCTTCTTCTTCTGCTTCTTCTTCTTTCCCGTCTCCTCCTTTTCTTCTTCATTTCGCATTATTTTCCTATAATTGTGTTCCTTTAAATAAGGAGCAATATTGAATATGTTATCGCAATTCACACTATGTCAATCTAACCAATATTGTTTCCTGCTTCAGATCTCTTTACAGAAATAAAATTTTAAGGATTGAAAAAGAGATGTTTCAAGGCCTTCACAACTTAGAGAAATTGTAAGTTCTTTCAATGTTGTCGTTTATACATGAGGAATATACTATGTCTTTAAATTTAATATCCCCTTATTTCCATGTTTTCTCACTCTCTATTACTGTAAATCATATTCAGTTCTCATATTCGTGTCATATTTATTTGATTGAGTCTGAACATGTCAATGACTGTCAGTTGATACTTGTCTGCATAAAAATTATATTCCTGAAAATATATATGTGTATGTTCATATGTATGTATGTATCTGCACTATTAATATAAGTTTTAGCTACTATTTTCTTACACATTGTTCTCTTGATTCTGTGCTGCCGTGTGGTTATTTATCCATACTTCCACCAAAATAAATTTTTTGCTATTGTTGTTGTTGTTGTTTTGTTCTTCTTCTTGCAATTCTCCTATTCCCCTCCTCCTCAACCTCCTTCTCCTACTTTTTCTTCTTCTTCTTCTTATTGCAATTCTCCTCTTCAACCTCCCCTCTTCGTCCTACTCATCCTCCTTTTTCTTCAATTTCTTCGTTCTCTACTATTCTTCTTCTTCTTCATCTTCTTCGTCTTTTTCTTCTTTCCTTCTTCATCTTCTTCATGTTCCTCTTCTTCTACTTCTTCCTTTTCTTTGTCTTCTTCTTCTTCTTCTTCTGCTTCTTCTTCTTCTTCTTCTTATTCTTTTTCTTCTTTTTCTTCTCTGTACTTTCTGCTTCGTCACTGGTCTCCCTCTTTTCCATTCTCTGCCAATTCTTCCTCTTATTCTCAGTCTCCAGCTCTTCCTGCTCCTTCTGATGCTACCCCAGCGGCCCCCTGCTCAGTCATCCCTTCCTTTGTCGTCTCCTAACAACCCCGCCTCTACCACCTCTCTCCACCTCCTCCTCCATCCTCGTCTATTTTCTTCTTTCTTCTTCTTCTACTTCTCCTTCTCCTTCTCCTTTCTAGTTCTTCTTCTTCTTCGTTATCTTTCTTCTTTTTCTTCCTTTCATTCTGAAGTCAAAGTGTTTGAAGTCGTATCACAAATATTTTACATATAATCTATTTTACTCTTTCTTTACTGCTATAGAGATCTTGGAGGGAACAGCATTGCAACCATCAAAGAAGGTACATTCACGGGGATTTCAAATTTCAAAGAACTGTAAGTTCGTTTAATTTCTTGATACTATTTTCCGAAAGTAATAATTGATGCTGATATATAAGCTCACAAATGTATAATATTTCAGACTCACCAAACAAAACCAATTCGAATTTGTAGAATGAACAAGATTAGGAAGATACAAAGAGAATAGAGAGAGAGCGAGACAATGGAAATGAAAGAGAGAGCATTTAGAGAGAAAGTGAAATAATAGGAAAAATATAATGTTCCTTTATTGTAGTTGCTTTGTTTCAATTCGCATCTCAATAACTCATTTTTGTTCCCCAAATTTCATGATTTTGATATGAATTTGTATTAGAAATGGTAACGTTTGTGAGTTTACATGTTTGCATCAAAATTTTAGCTGAAGTATATGTGTGTATGTTCATATATAAATGAGTTCTGTGTGAAATGTGACTATATTATTCCTTTATTTTATATTTTGCATCCTCCTCCATTTCTTATTCCAAATTCTCCTTCGTGTTTCGATATTATCATTCAACTTCGAATTTTGTCATTCACTTTACGTTATTTATGTAACAGAGCAACTGAAGTGGAAGCGGAAAATATATATTCGAATAATATAGTCACATACATTCTATCTGTAAACCTGAAATACTTACTGTACTTGTAAGCTGGAATATTTGGCCTGATACAATTAAACTGCTGATATATTTCTTGTAAGCGTGTGTTTTCTAATATTCTTGTGACGATGAAGCGATATGAAATAAATAATCTCTCTCACCATATTTCCACAAGGGTGAGTGGGAATATGTGTCATGTGAGTGTGCATACCGCATTCCGTCGTTGAAACTTTGAATGTAAGAATGCGAATGAGTGCGTTTGAATATGTTGATTTCTGATTCCGTATATTCCCTGATTTTCAGCCATGTCTTCTTGCCCAAAATTTATCGCTCTATCCTTGAATTATTTCCTGATATCTGAGAACAATTTCAGTTTCGTCTTGAACACCATGATTTTCAAAGTGTCATCTTCTTCTTTTCTTCTTCTCTTCTTCTTCTTATTCTTCTTCTTATTCTCTTCCTACTTCTCCTCCTCCCTTCTCATCCTTTTTTTCTAATTCCCCTTCATCCTCCTCCTCATTTGTCTTGTCTTCTTCTTCTTCTCCTCTTCCCCCTCCGCCTCCACCTATATTCCTCTTCTTTCTCTCGCTTCTTTTTCTTTTTCTCCTTCTTTTCCCGTTCTTCTTCTTCTTCTCCTTCTTCTTCTTCTTAGTCTTCTTTTTCTTCTTCTTCTTCTCCTCCCATCCTCCCCCTTCTACTCTTCTTTTTCTCCTCCAGATTTTAATCTTCTATATCCTCTTATACTTTACCCTCTGCACCTTCTCCTATTTTCCTCCCCCCTACATATCCTTGTCCTTCCCTGTCCTGATTCTTCTTCACCTCCCCTCCTCCTCCTCCTCCAACTCCTCCTTCTTCTACTTCTTCTCCCCCTTCTCTTCCTCCATGACTTCTTCTTTCCCCCTTCCCTCTCTTCCCCTTCTTCTTCTTCTTCTTCGTCTTCTCCTTTTCTTCTTCTTCTCGTATTATTTTCCTATAATTTTGTCCCTCTTCATAAAGAACAATATTGAATATGTTATCGGAATTCACACTATGTCAATCTAACCAATATTGTTTCCTGCTTCAGATCTCTTTACAACAATAAAATTTCAAGGATTGAAAAAGAGATGTTTCAAGGCCTTCACAACTTAGAGAAATTGTAAGTTCTTTCAATGTTGTCGTTTATACATGAGGAATATACTATGTCTTTAAATTTAATATCCCCTTATTTCCATGTTTCCTCACTCTCTATTACTGTAAATCATATTCAGTTCTCATATTCGTGTTTATATTTATTTGATTGAGTCTGAACATGTCAATGACTGTCAGTTGATAATTGTCTGCATAAAAATGTTATTCCTGAAAATATATATGTGTATGTTCATATGTATGTATGTATCTGCACTATTAATATAAGTTTTAGCTACTATTTTCTTACACATTGTTCTGTTGATTCTGTGGTGCCGTGTGGTTATTTATCCACACTTCCACCGAAATAAATTTTTTGCTATTGTTGCTGTAGTCTTTGTTGTTGTTGTTCTTCTTTTTTCCTCTTCTTTTCTTCTACTTCTTCTTTTTCTTCTTTTTCTTTTTCTGCTCCTTCTCCTTCTTCTTCTTCTTCCCCTCTACTTCCTCTTCTTCTTTCCTTCTTGTTCTTCCCCTTGTATTTCTTCTTCTTCTTCTTCTTCTCCTTTTCTTCTTCTCTTTCTTGTTCTTGTTCTTCTTCTCCTTCTTCTTCTTCCCTTATTCGTTATACTACCATATAAATTCTTTCTTCACATAATGAACATTATTCTATTTCGTCGCAATTACATACGAGTGAAAAATAAGCAACGTTTCTTCCTGCTTCATATATCTTCTGAGCGATGACATTTTTTCGCATTTCCTTAATATATCGACGAAGCAACTACTGGACTCTATTCATGATATATCTCTTTGGATGTGTCTGGACATGACAACGACTGGCAGTTATTTATCTGCATTGTCGTTAGATAATTTCTTCTTCTTCTCTTCTTCTACTTCTTTTTTCTTTTCTTCTCCTTCTTCTTCTTCTTTTTTTTCTCTTCTTCTTCTCCTTCTTCTTCTTCTTCTTATTTTTCTTTCTTCTTCTTTTTCTTCTTCTTCTCCTTCTTCTTCTTCTTCTTCTTCTTCTTCTCCTCTCCTTCTTCTCTTCTCCTTATGTTCTTCTTCTTCTTCTTCTTCTTCTTCTTCTTCTTCTCCTCCTTATTCTCCTTCTTCTTCTTCTTCTTCTTCTTCTTCTTCTTCTATGTTAGCACTGAGGACATCCTCAATAAAATGAGTATTTTCGGTCACTCCAAGTTCTTCACATGTTGTGTAGTGGACACTAAGGACCCGATTCCCTCTACCCATCTATTGACATCGATTTTGCTGGAGTATAATGTAATGAGATTGTCTGTGAAATGTGAAGTGAGGTCAACACGCGTGATCCGTGTCTCATTCTTAGACTATATATTCTACCCCGCCAGCTCACAGATTCTTAGACCACCCACCATCACTTCAGCAGTAAATAAATGCACCAATGAGCGCTGGTGTGGCTTGACCCTGCCCACCCAACTCCCTGAGAACAACAATTAGGAGAAAGGAATGATTGCACAGGCAGTAGGAGCTAGCGTAAGAACCACCTTGAAGAACCACAGACTAAAGTATCACTAGTTTAGTTTAGTTTAATTTTTTGTCTCAAAAAGCAAAAGCAAGGCCATGTAGGGGGACAGGGCGTTATGTACAGGGAGGGTCGTCATACAAAGAGTTCAGGCTATTTCTGGTCAAGAGAGACTTTGAACCGTGCGGTCGTCGGCATCTTCACTATCTCGTCCGGCAGCTTATTCCACGGATCCGCAACCCGGACGGAGAAAGCCCCTCTCCTTCGATTGAGATGAAATCGTCGTAGATAGAGCTTTTCGGAGTGACCCTGCAGCCGACGCTCTGGAGCAGGGTGTGAAGAACAGCTCTTTCGATAGTTACACTTTCCGCTTATGATGTAGTGAGCAAGAATGAGATCACCACGGCGTCGTGTTTTCGAGAGAAACAAATGTCGAGCGTCTTCGGCCTTCCTTCATAAGACAAATGCTTGAAACTATACATGTAAGTTCAAGGTGCAGCCATTTGTGTCGGTGTATCTGGAGATATTGCCGGCCTCTTCATGACCTGGTGGATCAGAAAACCTAAGCAATCCTTGGCAAAACAGTCCACAACTCTTCTAATTTACTGTAGGTATATATATGGCATTAATATCACAGTTAAGACCAGCTCTAGTAACGGTAATGTGGAAACAGAGAGGAACATAATGGAGAGCATCCAGCAAGTAGCCAACTCCATCCACCCAAGTATCAAGGTGACTACAGATTATCCCACCCGGCACCCCAACATTTGACTCCCCGTCCTTGTTACTGAACTTCACTTAGAGACTGTGAACAACAGAGTGCAGCTCTTCCACTCCTATTACATGATTTAATTAGTAATTCAGCTCTCAACCGAATTAATTGCATCGTTTTGGCAATGATGATCGAGATGTAAGCTACATTTCGAGCTAAAATAATTGTAAATTGATTCTTTAAAATATATATTTCAAAGTTTTCGAGGTAAAAAATGGCAGCGTAAGGCAAAAAAGTGACTTTGAATCAAAATATCTCAGTTATTTCCAAAGGAAATGTGTAGATTAATCAAATTTAAAAGAACGTCTTCATGGGAAGACTCTTTTAGTAAAAATCCCGTTATAAAAATCAACCAAGAAAAAAGCAGTGTGGCTTTTAGCGACGTAGAATTGGTAACAATTAAATCTACGTCGAAGTGTTCTAATGCTTCTGATATTTGTTTGCCAATGATTTCCAATAAAATTTGATGAGCTATCCTTGTTCTTCATTGTCTTCTGAAGTGTTCAAATTGTAAAGTCAATTTATAGGTACCCAGTATATATCTTCTACCAAAAGGTGACCATTGTTTTATGAACTTTGAATAGGATTCTGAAAGTTATGTACTAGCCTGATGATGGTTAATGTTATTGCAATAATTATTATTTTATTGTTTTGAAAACCTTTTTTATCATTACACTGCTACTGGAGTATGTACTTTTACTATTCCTTGTTTCAGTTATCAGATTGCGGCCATGCTGGAGTACTACCTTCAAGCGTTTACTCGAACAAATCATCCTTAGTACTGAATTTTTAAAATCTGGCACTTAATCAGTCGGATACCTTTTGAGGAATCACTAAGTTACGGGGGACGTAAACAAACCAATATTGGTTATCAAGCACACACACATACATACACACACACACACACACACACACACACATATATATATATATATATATATATATGTATATATATATGTATATATATATGTATATATATATATTTATATATATACGAAGGGAATCCACACAGTTTCCTGCAGCAAATTTACTCACAACGCTTAGTTGACCCAAGGTTATAGTAAATGTTATTTGTCCAAGGTGCCACACAGTTGGACTAAAGAATCCATTGATGTGAGAAGTAACTTTCCTGCCACAGAACCTTGCATGTATAGAGAATGATATTTCTACTATAGATGAGAATATTGACTAAAACCCATATTGTGCACATAAGAAAGTCTCCTTATTATTGTTTTTATTTTTGTATTTTATTCCCTTCCATCTTTTGCTGTTTTGTTATCAGGTTTTCACTTAGGATAATTAAGTTAGATTGAAGGAACCTATTCTTGTTCAAACAACACTTCCCAGAGAACTATAAAGAGAAATAAACAATATAGTGTGTAATATCAGCATTTACCCTGTTAATGTTGACTGAAACGCAATTTAGTACTGAACAGGAAAAACATATTTATTTACTTTTACTTATTTTAAAGTGTGTAATATTTGTCTCTTTTTCAGATATTTGCATAACAACCCAATAGAAAAATATGAAGATGGCGCTTTCTTATTCCTTCCCAGCATAGCTACAATGTAAGCAAACAAGTTCTTTTTGGTTATAAGAAAATAAAAATAATAAAATGAGGTCATAAAATTCTCAATTCCTCGTTAAATGTTGTTGGTAATAAACAACAATGATTTGATTTAAATTTCAGTGGATCAACATGATTTCCGAGCACTGTGTTTTATTATCGAAAAGTTTATGTTCAAATATCAGAAGGTTGATTTGATCTAGTTTACCCCATGTTTATAAATACACATAATTAACTGGAGTCGAGAGAGTGGCCTACATACAAACCTTCTTTCACACATATATAAATTTTCCTGTGTGTGTATGCGTATGTGCATATATAAGCATACACACACACACATATATATATTGTTATTACTTATTATATCCTTATGACAACGGAGTTATCAGAGGGAAGAAGATCCACAAAAATTCCATTCAAATATTTCTGATGATTGCTGTAATTGCCTCTGTATTTCTACCACGAAGCCATTTGGTAATTTGGTAATCAAGGGGCTAAAATATTCTTTCTACGATAAGCACAATGCCTGCAATTTTGTGGCTGGGGGTTTGTCGATTACATCCACCGTAGTGCTCGGCTGGTACTTAATTCATCGACCCCAAAAACATGAAAGGTAAAATCGTCCTCGAAATTTTGAACTCAGAACATGAAAAGAGAACACCCTGTAACTGTTGGGTCGATTAATACGCAGTATTACTATATCGCAAGATTTTGTGATTTGCCAATCTGACAGAAACGGGATGGTTCAATATGTATGATATCTCCATTCTTCTGTGTTATATATATATATATATATATATATTTACACACACACACACATACACACACACACACACACACACACACACACACACACACACACATGTATATATACACGTGTGTGTGGAGAGGTAAAGAAAGAGAGGGAAATTTAACACAATCCTATCCCTATTAAAGCTTAACCACACTGCTTGGAATGGAGAACCTTTTAAGGGAGATAAATAGTAGTAAAAACTAACAACGTTTGCGCAGTATTAGAGGTTGGGAGGTAAACAAGCAGATCTATTTCAAAATTGTATTTATCAGAACATTATAGAATTGCATTACGTTGTAGCAAAATTCCTAAAAGGTTCAGAATATTCTCTTCTGAAAATCATATTCAATAAAGGAAGTGCGAGGAGAAAATATTTCCAATACCTACAATTTTAGATATATCTGATATAATTCCAGTTATATTTAGAATGCTTATAAGCTAAATCTCTCATGTCAAATATAACTGGTATTTACTCAGCAATATTTCGCAGCTTCGCAAAACCTATCAACTTTCGCCACAAACTTATATGGACAATACCGTTTGACAACAATAGCTCGTATGTCACTTATATCTTGTAGCTGGTAATCTCTATATTGCAGGTTAGCTACATATAGTAGATTTATCCATATCTTGTATGTCATCTCTTCAAACATATCATCTAAATATATCATAGCATATCATCTATATCTAGTATATAATATATATCTAGTATATCCTCTAAATCTAGTATGCCATTTATATAGTGTATATCCTCTCTATATTGCAGGTTAGCTACATTTAGTAGATTTATCCATATCTTGTATGTCATCTCTTCAAACATATCATCTAAATATATCATAGCATATCATCTATATCTAGTATATAATATATATCTAGTATATCCTCTAAATCTAGTATGCCATTTATATAGTGTATATCCTCTCTATATTGCAGGTTAGCTACATTTAGTAGATTTATCCATATCTTGTATGTCATCTCTTCAAACATATCATCAAAATCTATCATAGAATATCATCTATATCTAGTATATAATCTATATCTAGTATATCATCTATAGCTAGTATATCCTCTAAATCTAGTATGCCATTTATATATTGTATGTCATCTCTTTCTCCTCTGACAGCTGTATATAATCTGTTTGCCCAATACATTTTATTATATCATTTTTGTCTTATGATTCAAAACTATATCTAGAATATCATTTAAAGATTCTCTAACCACATCCTACCTAATTTTATTTGGTATCTGTTATTTTCAATTATCATTTTCTCATTTCTCCTCTCTAATAAATCTACTGCAGTATGTAGTTCAGAGTGGTGGCAATGGCTTACATTCATACCCCCATCTCTCTCTCTCTCTCACTCTCTCTCTGTAACTCTAACTTTACTTTCTACTACCATATTCATGCTTGAATGTGTATGAAGATGTCTATGATTGCATGTGAAGGGTCAAATGAGAAGGTTAAACCTTCTTTTATTTATTTTCCCTCTAATTTCTAATCAGACATAAGACAATTGAACTGAGAGGTTTTTGGCTTTAGGGATTATCGGATGACCTCCTCATCAATGGATTATTTTGTTTTGGTCAATACACAGCGAATAAGACAGACCAATGAGGCCGGGAGAGCCTGGTCTTATGCAACAATGATCAGGCTTTCAGTGGTACGCTTCAAATCACCTCGCTCAAGCCATGCCCACGATGGTGTATTATCCTTAACGTCCTATTTATTCCTTTCAAACTGTCCATGCATTCTCATTTAAAGGATGTATTCTTTTCTCTTCTCCTAAGCACTTTGGATAACCCTACTCTTCCGCCTCCTCCCCCTCCTCCTCCTCCTCATCACCATCATCATCACCATCATCATCATCATCATCATCATTATCATCACCATCATCATAATCATCACCATAATCATCATCATCATCATCATTATCATCACCATCATCATCATCACCACCATCATCATCATAATCATCACCATCATCATAATCATCACCATCATAATCATCATCATCATCATTATCATCACCATCATCATCATCATCACCATCATCATCATAATCATCATCATCATCATCATCATCATAATCATCACCTCATAATCATCATCATCATTATCATCACCATCATCATCATCATCATCATCATCATAATCATCATCATCATCATCATCATCATCATTATCATCACCATCATCATAATCATCACCATAATCATCATCATCATCATTATCATCACCATCATCATCATCATAATCATCATCATCATAATCATCACCATCATAATCATCATCATCATCATTATCATCACCATCATCATCATCATCACCATCATCATCATCACCACCATCATCATCATAATCATCACCATCATAATCATCACCATCATCATAATCATCACCATCATAATCATCATCATCATCATTATCATCACATCATCATCATCACCATCATCATCATAATCATCACCATCATAATCATCATCATCATCATTATCATCACCATCATCATCATCATCATCATCATAATCATCATCATCATCATCATCATTATCATCATATGAAAACTCACAGCTTACTTTTCTGGGTTTGATGGAAAGTGTTACTTGTTTACTGTTTATACTTCAAGAACCCTACGAAGAATTCTTGCGTTCCAAGCAATACTGATTTCTTTTAGGTGTTCTACCTTCACACTTGTACCAATTGTTTTCAGTCATGCTGGTAGTTGAGTGCTAATACTTCCAAATGTACCAATTACTACTGGTATCACCTCTACTCTCTTCATTGTCAACAACCTTCTATTTCTCACTTCAAATAGTCATGGTTGTTTAATTATATTATTATTATTATTATTATTATTATTATTATTATTATTATTAATATTATTATTATTATTATTATTTTAATTATTATTATTATTATCATCATTATTGTTGTTGTTGTTGTATTTGTGTTGTTGTTGCTATTGTTCTTGCTGTTGCTCTTTTTTGAAAAACACTGAAAATATTCAAATTGATATACCAAAAATGAATATTAATTTCCCCTTTCTTAATTAGGAGTATTACTATACATGTCTGTGCCGCTCAAGCAATAAATTGTACAACACTGAAATCTGTCTCTAGTTTTAAAACCAGTTGCTACATAGAATAAACACGACCTTCTTAGCGCCAAAACCGCCCATCTAAACGAGTTTTCTCAGACAGAGCGGCGCAAGATCCCTACCACCAAATTCCCGACACTAAAATGTCCCTAAACTACAATAAAATAGAATCGTTTCAAGTGGCTAGTAATCTTATTTAAAGGTACCTTATTATTCAATATCTAAGCTAAAAGAAAAGAGAACCTTAGTGCTTCCACTTTCTACTAGAAACCATTTCGCAATATTGATGTTATTAACAACACTTAGAAAAATGAATGTCATAGCGTTTATAAACCTGCTCAAATTTTATAATCTTTGTTTCTTGTCAAATCACATAGGAATTTCTCTGTTGATCTGAAACGCATTCAGAGTTCTCTTTATTATTACAGTAACCTCGGAAACAATAACCTTAAGAGGTGTGGATGTCACTTGCCAGCCTTCGTTAAGTATATTAAAGAAGTCTATAACAGAACTGTTGCTGTTTTTGGCACGTGTCAGGAAGGCTCAGGGAAACGAATACCTATACTGGATTATTCGCAATGTCAAAGTAAGTAAAATTCTCGTTTCGTTTTTTCTTTTATTATTAATACTAATAAAATCCGGGTTATTCTCTGAAGCTTGCGATATCATGTCTTATGAAAGGGAAACTATAGATAAAGATATGAGGAATAAACGTTTTACCATTCGCACGCTTTACATTCACATCTTCTCTCCAACGAACTTATAGATTCAACTGTATCACACAAACCATCAACAGCACACACACACACACACACACACACACACACACACACACGGGCGCGCGCGCACACAGACATACACAAACATACATACGCAAACATTCACAACAGCGCACACATGAATGTACGCTCACATGTACACACACATATGCACACAGACATACTCTCTAACCCTCTCTCTCACGTACACTCTCTCTCATAACTACATAAGTATAGAACAAAAACAAGTCATCGAAGCGGTCACGATTGACAACAAAATGTCGCTAACAACCATAACTGGTTGATAGGTTAACCAAACGGTTAATCAAAACTTCATTTAGTTAATTCGTTACCAAATTGTTAACAAAGTGACGAATAATGAAGTGAAATAAAACCAGTACGTGTGTTTTTTATTGGCTTAATGACCCTCCCGAGATAAAAAGAAATGTTCCAGTATTCGATCCCCAGAAGAGGACAACTTGGTTACAAAGCCAAACACACTATCTTCAGTTTGGGTTTCGTGCCCATTCTCATCTGTTGTCATGAATATTGGCTAACGACTGAAAGAGTCTGATCTCAAACAGAAGCGGCCGAAATGGGATTCCTCCGAAAAGACTGGAGTAGCTTTACTCGACACAGTGTGTACCTTGGAGATGAGGGAGTCTCTCCAGATCAGGTCGGTACTTTTCCGTATTGTGCCACTACATTTCCGGTAATGCGGACATGCGATTAGGATGTCACATGACAAAATCGCAAGATCGATTCTTTAAAATGATGCAAAAAAGCAGGGAATGTAGAGGTAGACCAAAAAGAGATGGCTAGAAAATATCCATAGCCTCATTTGGTCATGCTTGAGAATTCAATCAGTATGCGTATTGGCAGTTGCCTCTGATAGTACCCTATGCAGGAGGTACCTGAGGCACCGGATGTCCTCATGACCCTCCCAGGAATAATGAGCGTTGAAGATGGTAGATGGATGGATATACAGAGTGTCGGTATTAAATATAACGATTTTATGTCCCATTATATTAAGGAAAACGTAGTGTATTGGTAAGCAAAGGCGTTAGAGAGCATAAAGTTGTAGCTGAGAAAAAAGCTGATATGGCGGACTGGAAGCCATCTAAATATTCTTTGCTACTCTAGGCACAAGGCATGAAATTTGGTGGGGAGAGGGCCAGTCGATTGGATCGACCCCAGTACGCAACTGCTACCCCGAAAGGATAAAAGCAAAGTCGACCTCTGTGGAATTTGAACACAGAACGTGAAAAAACAGACGAAATACTGCTAAGCTTTGCGCCCGGTGTGTTAACGTTTCTGCCAGCTTGCCGCCTTGAAAGCCATCTAAATATTGGAAGAGAGAAACCTGTATTCATGATAATTCATGACGGTTACCACAATTCAGACACCATCACTGCTGTTCAATGCTCTGGGAACACTGTAAAGTCAGCAAGACGTGACATGGACAGTTGCAGTAGAATCTATAGGATAAAAATCGAATAAGAGAGAAAAGCTGCTTCAGAAGACCAAATACCAAGACAAGAAAGGGCAAAATGCAGGCAAAACATTCAGTAATGTAAATTGTCTGAAAAAGATGGCACACTTCATGAAGGTCAAATAATGTAGACGGTACAAGCAAAGGGTTGGTACACAAGGGTTAAGTGAGAGACAGAAAATGGCTGACGAAAGGAGAAAAGAAGAAAAGTGGTTTTATGCGAAGAAGAGTGAACACGAATGGAAAGTGAGAGAAGAAGGGTGCGGTATGTGTGCGTATAGGGGAGGTAAACTGTTGCAGTTAGTAGGAGCCAAGCAGTAGCGGGAGGAAAAGGGAGGAGGAGGAGGGGGAGAGAAGTGAGTGGTTTAGAGATACAAAGCAAAACATTGGGTGCAAAAGTGAATGTATGAGGGCAGCACTTGTGAGTATGGGTATGTGTGTATGAGTGTGTGTATGTGTTTGAAGAGTGAGTGTGCGGGAATATGTCTGAGTCCTATGTACGAGTGTGTATGCATCTGTATGTGTGTGTCAAATGTAGAATATCCAATGGGACAAAGTTGTGTGTATGTGTGTGTGTGTGTGTGTGTGTGTTTGTCTTTGTGTGTAATAAAGTGTGCAGAGAGTAACTGTGCTACCGAAGTGAGATGTGTAGGTAGAAACTGTGGTCTAGCGTGTGAAGTGTGTATAAAGTGTAAATGTGGGCGGAGGGACAAATAATGTGAGGATGTGGGTTGGTAAGAGTGATGCTGCGGAGGAGAGAGAGGAAGAAAACGAAGTAGAGAGGTAAAGTATATATTTAGCGCTTAGCCAGGAAGACAGTCAATGCTCATGATCATTCAGAAGGCTGCTGTGATTGGTTGGGGGAAAGTAGGAAGATATCCTGAAACCAAAGACCTGCCTTGATTGTTTACAACAGAGAAGAATCCGGCATAAACAGCGAAGGTTCCAAATGACAGACTTAAAATGGAGTCCGATTAAGCACATCACTCGAGAAAATATATGAGTCAGTATGTATATGTATGTACATACGCACATACATACATACATACATACATACATACATACATACATACATACATACGTACATACATACATACATACATATATACATGCATACGTACATACATACATACATAATACATACATACATACGTACGTACGTACGTACGTACATACATACATACTCATGGATGCTAGAAGCCCTTCAGCTTTCTAAATTTTCAGTGAGCCATAATCAAAGCCATAGCTGACCTGATTCCATTGTGGGCCACCATCATGAAATTAAACACAAAGAGTGACTATTATCACTGACAGAATACAATATCGCAAAGGCATATTCCAAGGGGACAACCTCGTTATGATGTTGTTTATACTTTCTGTAAACCTCATGTCATTCATGTTAAGGATATCTCATTGGTTCAAAAGGAAACAGAAATTACAAAATTGAACGCTGTTTCTTTGTGGATGACTTAAAAACTTTATGCAAAGAATATGGATGAGATGAAAAAGAGCTTTGACCAAGTTACAACATTCTCAAAAAATGTGGGGTTGGCGTTTGTTCAGGATAAATGTTATATGGTTGTGAAAAGGGCGAAAAATGTAAACCAGACTCGCAACATCACCATCAATGACCTGACAGTTTCCCCTATATCTGAAGAGGAATGTTACAGATATCTAGGGGTGGATGAAAATATATCTCATAACAGCACCTGTAACAAAACAAGTGCTTTTTTACAGGTACCATTAACTTACAGGTGTCATTAAAGTATAAACAAAGAACATTACAGCTGAATAAATAAAATTTCGACCTCAGAAATCTATGCATTCAATAAAACATTGGCCCACAACGTGTTTGCTGACATTTGGGCTGTTTTATTGGACACTTGATGACATTTGGGTTGTTTTATTGGACACTTGATGAGATCCGAGCTGTTTATGTGAAATCCCGGAAAATACTGACAAGTACACATAATTTCCACATAAACGGTGAAGTAGACCCCCTCTCCTTAAAACGAAAACAAGGTGGCAGGGGCTTAACATCGATGCAAAATGTCTTTGAATGTCGTATCATATCCTTTCGGTAACATCTTATAACCACAAATGTCAAAGTGCATCCTTTGACCAAGTTTGCATAATTCATATGACTTGGAAGGCAGCTCCTTGAGCAACATTCCTTATCTGATAACAGAATACATGCTCAAAGATGTCGCACGACTCTACCGCAACGTATCATTAGATGAACGGATGAGTATCTATGAACAGAAGACTATGCATGGATATGTTGGTAGAAAGTTCCGAGATGATGGCAATATTGATGTTGTTGAAATTCCAATGAAGGAGCCGTAGGTGTAGGATAGAAACTCTCTCCTTCTCTATTGCCAACAAATCTTGAAATAACAGTGAATAATGACATACATACATACATAATACATACATGTATTATTATGGCTGCCCCCTTGTTACCGAGTATGGCCATTGCACGAAGCTTAACTGTTACTGGTGCTGTGATCGAATGTGACTTTTTAGCCCAGCTAAATATCTACAATGTATTTTACAGGATTGGCAACTAAAACCTTTACATACATACATACATACATACATACATACATACATACATACATACATAATACTTACCTACATACATACATACATTCATACATGCATACATACATACATGCATACATACATACTTACATACACACATACATACATACATACATACATACATACATACATACATACATGTGTGTATATTGGAAAAAGCACAATATTAGTGATCATAATTTTTATTGTTTATCCAAATATTGTTTTGCTCACTTCACATATTATGGCCTTCTTCACATACTATATGACATTGCAGCATAACTTAAATGAGATTCTCAGGTTTCATTAGGGAGTTTCCACTGCATCAATGGTTGCAACTTACAAATTTAATCCCTTTATTTGACTTGTTCAACGATTTTCACGTGTTTGTTACATCAGAATACTAAAAGGACAACAAGTGGCTTTCATGCTTCTCTCAGTTGAATTTGTGACATTATTGAAACGTTTCCGAATGAACATGAAAATAGGTTTATAGTCTTTGTTAATAATTTGCTTTATATGTCTAACATGTATTGATTTCAATACTAACACGCATACATTTGTTTTTACATCTGATAGAAAATATTTCTTGTTATTGCTATGCATTGCATTATTTGGTTCATAAATACAGATATTTACTTGTATTCTGTAGATTACTCGTTATTTCAACGGAATTTACAGTGTCAAACAAGTTCAGGAATCATATGCAATGAAGTGACAAGCTGTCCAGGAACAGAGGTAAACTGGAATATTACTTTCTTCCTTTTCGTTAAAATATATCCACAACCGTCACTCGAAAGCCATTAAGTCCACATAGATTGTACTATGCTTTCGCTAGTTTTTTTATGCGCCTGCGTAGACATACATACACCCTGTCGATCTTCTTATTCATGACTCAATGGGACGAGAAGGATGTGACGATTGAAGAGAGAAATAGATGAACATCACTAGGTTGGGACACATTTCACTTGATTAGACTGGGACAAAGTGAAATGAAGTGCCTTGTTCAAGGACGCAACGTTCTACCCTGTCCAGGAATCCCTATTCAAGAAACGAACACACGAACTTAGAGTGACCTTTCTCCGACAAACATGGCTGTCGTTAGAGTAGGATGTATGAATGTATGTGGCCAGAAGTCAACTTGGGATTAAGATTCCTTGTCGAATGACCTCGGGCCACTAACCTTAGAGGGGATAACTGCATGTTGGATGTGGCCCTACCATCTTGCAGAGATTAAAGGGAGCGGATTAAGGAAAAAGTTAAGAAGTAAATGACCGTCTCCTTCGTCTGTTGGCCATAGCAAAAGTGGTTGTTTGATAGACAAGATTATAAAATGTTCGAAACAGATTAAATCTGCCCTCACATCAAGAAGTACAATAAGCTTCACAGAACATAACGGATGGGGGTCATATTATTTCAACAGGAATAGGTGAAAGCTATACGATTAAACGCAGCTAAAACACAAATTAAAATTGCCAGGCATATCTCTGAATACACAGTTGTACATTGGTGAAAGAAACACAAGAGAAACAATAAAAGACACCGGTAATGACACAGATCAATGCTTCACATTAACTGATCTACGAGAATATAGGAGAATAGAGCGTGACATAAGAGCATGGCTGCAATCTGTTGCCTGTTTCATTGTCTGTTCTGATCTCAGACCTTTCTGTTTTCTTGAAGCTGAGTTAGCTTATGTAATGATTCATTCATTTGCAATCACAGACTCCATTGGCTCTTTTGAAGACGCCAGCCTTCGGACACTATCATTGGTTATTTTTTCATGACATCCTCACTCAGTTTGGGAGATCCAATTTTCTTTCTAAAACTTTTCCAACATTGGAAGAAACGAGTTTCAATTTCAAACTAAGGCAATGCAAATCTTATTTCTAACTTCAATGTCTACATTTTCATTGCTTTTATTATTGTTAGGTGTTTGCGATTATTAATTGCGTTTTCGTGATGGATTCTTTTCTTTAAATATTCTTCATTTCTGATATTTTTCGCTTTCAGAATGTCCCTTATTAAGTTAACAAGACCTTGGTTGTTTTCTCTCCAAATTTTATACTAATATACCGTGTTTTCATATAAAATATACTTGCAAAATAAAACGAAGTTTCTCTTGTGTTCGTTTTATGTATTTTCTGTTTTATTTGCTTGGACTGAGGAGTTCAATCTGACAATTATATTTCATTTTCATCTTTGGGTATAGGCATATTAGTTACTCTTGTTGGTGAGTTTTGTACGCATGATTTTCCGTAAATTTTATATGAAAAATTCCTCTTGAGCATTCCTCAGTAAGAAGAAATTTTAGAGAACTGATACATCTTTATTGGGATAATTTGACCTATTTAAGTTTGGTGACGGGTGACAGTGCGATGCGTTTTGCTAAAGACCGTGATCGATGGCCATATCTCCTTGTGATCCGAGAGTTTGGACACTGTAAGCATTAAAACATGATTTTTAAACTAAATAGCAATAACTTTTACGGAATTTTACTTATGCTGTTAACTTTCAACAATTCGGCAACTCTTTTACGGTTTCATTTATTGCTTTTGGTATTTTAAAGCAATGATTAAACTTACTTGCATGGTAAACATCCCCAGTGGTGTTGTTTCTGTTGTTGTTGCTGTAATTAGCAGTAATCGTCCTAATAAATATTGTTGTTGTAGTGTATAATTTTCATATCTATTATTACAGCCTGTATGCCGATTCGCAATATCAATGAACGGTGCTAAACTGAAGACTGAAAGGTCCTGCAGCACATACAGAAAATGTGTTGAAGCTATGAGAAACAATACCCTTACATGCAATAAACGGACGAATGGCACGTCTTGTACTGGTTGTTGCGTCGGACACTTATGTAACAAGAATGATTTCATTGGTAAGTGTTATTTATTGTCTAATATAACACTAACAAGTTTATTACAAATTGATAGTTAATAAGAACATTTTATAGTAATTAATATACGGGAAAATATTTTGATGTGTGTATACTATTTGCAATGCTCTCTCTCCCTCTCTCCCTCTCCCCCGCTCTCTCTCTCTCTAACACACACACACACTCACAGATCACAGATGGAATCAAACACCACGACATGAAGGAAAAGAATAAAAGAGAGCACTTTTGGCGAGTGATCAAAATATTGGTTTGAAAGCTGAATGCCTGGAACATAATTTCGGCGATAAACTCGCACGCAGTCGCAGTAGTTCGGAATGACGCTGGAAAACTGAAGTGGACAGAGGAGAAGCTAAAGGAGTTGGACAGGAAGTCAAGAAAGGTCCTAACGATGTATGGAACCAATCATCCATGTGCAGGCATTGATAGCCGATACACGAAGAGAGCGACAGGAAGAAAGGGAATGATAAGTGTGTATATATATATATATATATATATATATATGTAGGTCCCGGGTTGATTCGGGGTTAACCACAGTAAATAAGGTACTCAATACATAGCAGAGTAAAATTAATTTATTATATAGAAGGAGCTTCTACAGGACTAGAACTGTTTCATTCAAGAGAAATCTTCAGGAAGCTAGTTAACAAGAATTGTATTGGCATTTATACATTTAGGCAGGTTTAAAGGGGTGTTGGTGGGGGACTTTTTTGGGGGTAGGCATAGCGCAAAAAATCATACTTGGGGGAGTGGTCAAGGAGTCAGTGTAAAATTAGATAGGAGAATAAATAAAAAATAAAAACTAAAAAAAAATAAAAAATAAAAATAAAAAATAGAAAATAAAAAAAATATAAAAAAATAAAAAATAAAAAATAATAAAAATAAAAAATAAAAAAAATATCATATATATATATATATCTATATATATATATATATATATATAAAGGGGGGAATAGAGTTTTAGGTAATAAGGAGATTCTCACTTATACCTCTACACATACACACATATATACACTCACACATACATATACATATCTACACATACACATATATATGTATACATACACACACTCACTTGCATACACGTATACACACATGTATATATACACACACGACCACACATACATATACACACAGAAAAATATATATATACACATACACACACATACTCACATACACGCATACACACACAAATCCATACACACACATGCACACACAGCACACAAGTCCCTATATACACATATATACACATACACACATATATATACACCCACACATACACATACATACACATATATATACATACATACACATACATATACACATATATATACATACACATATATATATATATACACATATATATACATATGTGTACCCATGCATACCTACACATACACACATATATATATACATATACAAATACAGACCCATTCCCTAATTTTAATTTTATTATCTTCGTTTATTACTTTTGTTATCTTTGGCCGCTTGGTCACAAACATCTTGGCTATGACAGCCAGACCATTTATCCGTCTACTGAAAACAATTACTCATTCACTCACGCACACTCTTTAGCACGTACACTCACTCATTCGTACACTCATACGCATACACGCACGCACGCGTTATATTCATACATACATACATCTACATACATTCACGTATATACACATACGTACGCGTACCTACAAATTCATGTCTACACTCTTAGAAGGCTAGTCTATACATATACACCAATAAATATAAATACACACACATACATGTACACCTACATACAAATACATACATGTACATATATATATATGTATATATATATATATATATATATACGCGTACCTACAGATTCATGTCTACACTCTTAGAAGGCTAGTCTATACATATACACCCATAAATAAATACACACACATACATACATGTACACCTACATACAATACATACATGTACACATATACATACATATAATTATATATATATATATATTATATCTATATATATATATATACATATATATATTCATACTAACATGCATACTCAAAAAATAAGTAAATAGTAAATATATATACGCGCAGTTATTCATACATGCATACTCAAAAATAAATATTAAGTATATGTACGTGCAGTTACCTATTATATAGACGGATACATACATATAATAAACTTACACACATAGATATATAGATATATATATATATATATATATATATATTATATACATACATATAACACACACATATATATAAATATATACATACACACATACACCTACATATACACATACACACATACATACATATATATATATATATATATATATATATATATATATATATATATACACACACACATACACATACATATACATACACATACATACAATATTACACATACTTACACATGTACATATAAATACACACATAGATAACTCTACGTACCTACACATACATAAACACACGAGCGTACGCGCATATGTACATATACATATACCCATGCACACGCATATATATACATACATACATACACATACACACATGTATACACACCCACTCACATACACATATATATACATACACATATATATACACATATATATTATATATATATGTATACATATAATATATTATATACACCATATATACATACACACACACATACACACACATATATAACATGTGCAAACATACATACATTCTCATACAAGCACACACACTTACATTTACATATATACACACACTTACACACATATATATACATACACACATACATATACACATACATATGCATACACACAAATATACATATATACATACATACATCTATACATATTACACACACACACACACACACACGCACATACATATATATATATATATATATATATATATATATATATATATACACACATATATATTTTTTTACATACATACACGCACACACACACATAATACATGCGTATAATCCTACTATACCCATACATTTCTATACATATATACGATACACATCTACAAGCGTGCACATACAATATGTGAAAGGTCTTAGGAAAAGGTAATCGGGGGTGCTAGGGGAACGGTGGATTGGGGGGGTTTGTGGGTGGGGTGTCATCAATCTGGTTGCCGGGTAGGTCTATAGTTCTTGTAGTTCGCATACTTCTTATGCATACAATTTGGGGAGTGTTCTGAGATTTTGTTAAGGAGAGGGCCTTGGCGAACAAGATCTCTAGGCTCTCCGATATGCAGAGGTCACAGCAGGTATGGCCTCCTGTGTACGAGCGCGCCTTCTGTAGTAGTTTCCACTTGGTCTTGAAGGGATGAAATTCCTTTTAAGGTACCAGATGTGGGCGTCGAGGGTAGTTTGGTTGGATTTATCCTGTCGCCGGAACGAGTGTGTGTGTGCGTACCAAGGGTCTTAAAGCTGTTTGACGTCATTCCTATGTAGGATTTTCTTTTATCGTCAGGGCCTGATCTTACCTCGCATGTATATACTAGGTCCCTCTGTAGGCATTTGTTGTTGAGGGGGCAGGTAGTTTTATCAGGGCAGTTGCAATTGCTATCGGACGTTGGATGGGCCTCGGAAAAAGTAGGTATGTTAAGTTTTTTCACATTGTTGTTGGCTAGGTTCCTGGCTAGATTGGGCGTGGTAGAGTAGGAGAGTCTAATAGTGTTCTTATTTAGGATAGTGTAGTACTTATGTTGGGTGGGGAAGTGTTTCTGTAGGAGAGTGAATATATATATATATAATAATTATTATTTGAGTGAATAAAATCCAAACTTACAAGGGAAAAATTAAATTTAGAAATACTAAATCAAATTTCACACATTATAAGATATATATAAAAAATAAAAATAAAAAAAACACTTTTTATCAATTCAAAATGAACAATTAAATTACACCATCTAGAAAATTACATATAATAGAAATATAAAAATTAAATAACAATTAAATGTCAATGCTTAAGTAAATTGCAAATAATAATAATAATAAAAACGTATATAATAGGTAGATAAGAATAATATATATATATATATAGTATTTTAAGTGTATATGTGATTATGAATGTATATTTTTATCTATGTATGTGGGTTTTATGTGCATCTATGACGTGTGTCTCATTTATAAACGCAGCGATTATTTTCTATATCAATCCATAGGCTGGACCAAATCCTTCGTATTTCGTTTGATTTTTAAAAAGTTCAACGAATATAAAATCCCCGCTGAGAACATATCAAGAGCCGTGAGTAGATATCTGCCCTCTCTCTCTCTTTCTCCGTACACAGACGCGCGTGCGCGCACACATATGCACTGAACATGCGCACTCCTGCATACACATACACACTCTCACGCACACACACACACACACATGCATATTTTATAGAAGAAATGTGAAACGTCAACTAAATAGTGAGGTTTCATGAAATTCAGACATTCAACTCCATTTACTGATAGTAAACTATTACATAAAACTTTCTTTTTTAACTTACTGAATTTTTGCTGGTCAATAAAAAGACTGTTCTATCCACTATTTTGTCTTTATATATTCCGTCTTATAATTTCCGATTCTGACAGTAAATAAAATCCTACTCAAATATTCACTAATCTTGTGTTTACACACACACAGACACAGACACACACAAACACACACACACACACACACACACACATACACACACACACATAAGAACATATGTAATCACACACTTCCTTTTGGTAATATTTTTCTTCTCAACATTTTCGTTTTCCTTTCTGAAAAAGAGATATGCTCGGAACATTAAAAACCCTCTCATTTCCCCCACTTTACCGAGTGTCAAGCTAATATATTTATACATAATTATATTCTCAAACGCAGGATAATGCTAATAGTATAGCATGAACAGGATAAAGTATTCACCTGTTGCCGAAAACTCTGTCGGCGGCCAGATTACGCGTCTTATAAAGCTAGATGTATATAGCCTAACTTTGCAGAAGTATTTGTCGTTCGCGCAGTTTAGCTTAATGGTAAAGCACTTGAAGCGTAATCACAGGGGTGTGAGGTGTAGTCACATAGCTGGCTGACGACAGATTTATCTGCAAATTATGGATATTTCATGCGGTTCACGTTATATCATTAGCATTATCCTGCGTTTCAGAATAAAATTATTTCTTTATTTTTCAATACATCTCAACGCTTTTAAATCAAGCTTTGTTTCTTGAATTTAATGTATATATATATATATATATATACACATCCGGCTTTTTCAGATTGAGCATGACCTTTCAACCGTGACGGGAACATTTAGAGTTGAAGACTGTGGGTAAGCAAATGCTTCTAACACATTTATTCAAATTTATTTGCTTTTGTTCCAAACATTCGATTTTATCGCATGTATTATACGTCACAATAATCAACAGTGTTGTACTTGTGACCCAGAATATATTAATTCATACATTCAATGAAATGTTTAAGTGTTTTATCCATGTTTTATTATACAAAGGACAAACAAACCCATATAAAGATACAGAGAGAACTGTATATATATATATATATATATATATATATATATATATATATATATATATATATATATATATATATATATATAAATACGCATTGAGTCGAAACAGGGCCAGCTGAAGAAGGGAATTTTCCTTGTATTGTTTGTCCTGTTTTTCGTTGTTGGAAAAAGTCCGTTTCCTTGTTTGATTTTGTTTTCGTTTCTCGTTGTGTTCTACGTTTATTTGTGGTATCCTGTACTCATATATATATGTATATATACGTATAGATGTAGGTATGTACATATATGTATGTATGTATGCATATGTTTTATTTATTAAATTGCTGTATATATATGTATATATATATACATACATATACATCACACATATATATATACACACATATATATACACACATATATATGGGTGTGTATATATAATTTGTGGTGGCTATCGGCAATTTGAAACCAACAAGGAAATAATTCACAGTCACTAAGTGTGAAAAGAGTGCAGTGAGCACCAGCATTATTAGAAATATTAGTCATAGACTCCTGAGCCACAAAAAGACATATGGTCTGTTTGCATTGACAGTGGGGAGAACATTCCCCACGGTAAGCCAGATGGATTAGATTAGCATGGTAATCTCTTATAGGAAGTTAATACTCATCAGCAATGCTCACTCAGTATCATTGAGAATGCCATAGGAATTAGGGACTGATTTCACAAAATGGCAATGTGAAGATTATAAAATATTGAAGGTAGCTAACACACATTTTAAAACCAACCAGGTAATATATATATATATATATATATATATATATATATATATATATATATATATGAAGTGTATTTAAAGATTTATACAGGGAGCGAAGACCTTCATGTGCATTGGACGAATATATTCTTAGGACCAACTTTTAGTCACCCGCTTGTAGTTCGAGCCTCCTTCACTAATTCCGTTCTCAACCATACTGAATGCGGTTATTTTAGCTATGATGATTCAATCCTAAGCTATGTTTGAATATACTGATAGAAAGCGATGTGAAAGACAGTGGTGATGGTGGTGGAGGTGAACGTGATGAAAAGTATTGATGGTGATGGCGTCAGAAGTCTGGATGGCGTGTGTATTGCAGATATGGTGGCGATGGTGGTGGTACTGTTGTTTATCATGAAGCTTTGCAATAAGTTCCGAGTCGACAAATTATATCATTGCTTTGATGAAAATTGTTCATTGCTTGAGAAATATTCATGTTTCATGAAACTTAATATGTACTCAATGCATGGTGTCATTGTTGGACCCAAGGATTAACAGGGCAGCTTTTAAACGAATGTATATATATATATTATATATATATATATGTATATATATATATATATATATATAATTACATTATATAAAAGGGCTTAGTAAAATAAATTACTTTGCCGCATACTGAACTCATTAGAAATAGCAGCTAAAAAACTTTTTTAAAGCTATTTCTAATACTTAAAGAAAATCTCTCTCATATATAGTGTTTGCTTAATTCAACTCACAAAAGTTTGGGGGTAAGGACATCGAAAAATCAAATGCTAAGGTATTTGAGAACGTACGTTTCAAGATTAGTCAAAAACAACACTTCTATCATCAGCTCAGAAATTCCTTGGTTTGGATTTGGAAACACTGAAAATAAGAACATACCCTTTCGAAGATCTGCTCGTAACTAACAGTATCAACAAATTCAAATAAGCAAGCGAAGAATCTCTGTTCTCCCCTTTCCACCAGCGTGGGTTAAAAACATCAAACACTATGCTTATTTCGGTAAAATCCGAAGCATTAATCAGAGGGAGATTAATTATAATTTCAACAACAATTGAGGGCAAAATTAATTAATTATTAATCAATTTCACCAAGTGTTCAGTATGCAAAGGGACCATTCAAGGCGAATTCAAATTATTACATTATATAAAAGGGCTTAGTAAAATAAATTACTTTGCCGCATACTGAACTCATTAGAAATAGCAGCTAAAAAACTTTTTTAAAGCTATTTCTAATACTTAAAGAAAATCTCTCTCATATATAGTGTTTGCTTAATTCAACTCACAAAAGTTTGGGGGTAAGGACATCGAAAAATCAAATGCTAAGGTTATTTGAGAACGTACGTTTCAAGATTAGTCAAAAACAACACTTCTATCATCAGCTCAGAAATTCCTTGGTTTGGATTGGAAACACTGAAAATAAGAACATACCCTTTCGAAGATCTGCTCGTAACTAACAGTATCAACAAATTCAAATAAGCAAGCGAAGAATCTCTGTTCTCCCCTTTCCACCAGCGTGGGTTAAAAACATCAAACACTATGCTTATTTCGGTAAAATCCGAAGCATTAATCAGAGGGAGATTAATTATAATTTCAACAATTGAGGGCAAAATTAATTAATTATTAATCAATTTCACCAAGTGTTCAGTATGCAAAGGGACCATTCAAGGCGAATTCAAATTATTACATTATATAAAAGGGCTGAGTAAAATAAATTACTTTGCCGCATACTGAACTCATTAGAAATAGCAGCTAAAAAACTTTTTTAAAGCTATTTCTAATACTTAAAGAAAATCTCTCTCATATATAGTGTTTGCTTAATTCAACTCACAAAAGTTTGGGGGTAAGGACATCGAAAAATCAAATGCTAAGGTTATTTGAGAACGTACGTTTCAAGATTAGTCAAAAACAACACTTCTATCATCAGCTCAGAAATTCCTTGGTTTGGATTTGGAAACACTGAAAATAAGAACATACCCTTTCGAAGATCTGCTCGTAACTAACAGTATCAACAAATGCAAATAAGCAAGCGAAGAATCTCTGTTCTCCCCTTTCCACCAGCGTGGGTTAAAAACATCAAACACTATGCTTATTTCGGTAAAATCCGAAGCATTAATCAGAGGGAGATTAATTATAATTTCAACAATTGAGGGCAAAATTAATTAATTATTAATCAATTTCACCAAGTGTTCAGTATGCAAAGGGACCATTCAAGGCGAATTCAAATTATTACATTATATAAAAGGGCTTAGTAAAATAAATTACTTTGCCGCATACTGAACTCATTAGAAATAGCAGCTAAAAAACTTTTTTAAAGCTATTTCTAATACTTAAAGAAAATCTCTCTCATATATAGTGTTTGCTTAATTCAACTCACAAAAGTTTGGGGGTAAGGACATCGAAAAATCAAATGCTAAGGTTATTTGAGAACGTACGTTTCAAGATTAGTCAAAAACAACACTTCTATCATCAGCTCAGAAATTCCTTGGTTTGGATTTGGAAACACTGAAAATAAGAACATACCCTTTCGAAGATCTGCTCGTAACTAACAGTATCAACAAATTCAAATAAGCAAGCGAAGAATCTCTGTTCTTGATTAATTAATTTTGCCCTCAATTGTTGAAATTATAATTAATCTCCCTCTGATTAATGCTTCGGATTTTACCGAAATAAGCATAGTGTTTGATGTTTTTAACCCACGCTGGTGGAAAGGGGAGAACAGAGATTCTTCGCTTGCTTATTTGAATTTGTTGATACTGTTAGTTACGAGCAGATCTTCGAAAGGGTATGTTCTTATTTTCAGTGTTTCCAAATCCAAACCAAGGAATTTCTGAGCTGATGATAGAAGTGTTGTTTTTGACTAATCTTGAAACGTACGTTCTCAAATAACCTTAGCATTTGATTTTTCGATGTCCTTACCCCCAAACTTTTGTGAGTTGAATTAAGCAAACACTATATATGAGAGAGATTTTCTTTAAGTATTAGAATAGCTTTAAAAAAGTTTTTTAGCTGCTATTTCTAATGAGTTCAGTATGCGGCAAAGTAATTTATTTTACTAAGCCCTTTTATATAATGTAATAATTTGAATTCGCCTTGAATGGTCCCTTTGCATACTGAACACTTGGTGAAATTGATTAATAATTAATTAATTTTGCCCTCAATTGTTGAAATTATAATTAATCTCCCTCTGATTAATGCTTCGGATTTTACCGAAATAAGCATAGTGTTTGATGTTTTTAACCCACGCTGGTGGAAAGGGGAGAACAGAGATTCTTCGCTTGCTTATTTGCATTTGTTGATACTGTTAGTTACGAGCAGATCTTCGAAAGGGTATGTTCTTATTTTCAGTGTTTCCAAATCCAAACCAAGGAATTTCTGAGCTGATGATAGAAGTGTTGTTTTTGACTAATCTTGAAACGTACGTTCTCAAATAACCTTAGCATTTGATTTTTCGATGTCCTTACCCCCAAACTTTTGTGAGTTGAATTAAGCAAACACTATATATGAGAGAGATTTTCTTAAGTATTAGAAATAGCTTTAAAAAAGTTTTTTAGCTGCTATTTCTAATGAGTTCAGTATGCGGCAAAGTAATTTATTTTACTCAGCCCTTTTATATAATGTAATAATTTGAATTCGCCTTGAATGGTCCCTTTGCATACTGAACACTTGGTGAAATTGATAATAATTAATTAATTTTGCCCTCAATTGTTGAAATTATAATTAATCTCCCTCTGATTAATGCTTCGGATTTTACCGAAATAAGCATAGTGTTTGATGTTTTTAACCCACGCTGGTGGAAAGGGGAGAACAGAGATTCTTCGCTTGCTTATTTGAATTGTTGATACTGTTAGTTACGAGCAGATCTTCGAAAGGGTATGTTCTTATTTTCAGTGTTTCCAAATCCAAACCAAGGAATTTCTGAGCTGATGATAGAAGTGTTGTTTTTGACTAATCTTGAAACGTACGTTCTCAAATAACCTTAGCATTTGATTTTTCGATGTCCTTACCCCCAAACTTTTGTGAGTTGAATTAAGCAAACACTATATATGAGAGAGATTTTCTTTAAGTATTAGAAATAGCTTTAAATAAGTTTTTTAGCTGCTATTTCTAATGAGTTCAGTATGCGGCAAAGTAATTTATTTTACTAAGCCCTTTTATATAATGTAATAATTTGAATTCGCCTTGAATGGTCCCTTTGCATACTGAACACTTGGTGAAATTGATTAATAATTAATTAATTTTGCCCTCAATTGTTGAAATTATAATTAATCTCCCTCTGATTAATGCTTCGGATTTTACCGAAATAAGCATAGTGTTGATGTTTTTAACCCACGCTGGTGGAAAGGGGGGAGAACAGAGATTCTTCGCTTGCTTATTTGAATTTGTTGATACTGTTAGTTACGAGCAGATCTTCGAAAGGGTATGTTCTTATTTTCAGTGTTTCCAAATCCAAACCAAGGAATTTCTGAGCTGATGATAGAAGTGTTGTTTTTGACTAATCTTGAAACGTACGTTCTCAAATAACCTTAGCATTTGATTTTTCGATGTCCTTACCCCCAAACTTTTGTGAGTTGAATTAAGCAAACACTATATATGAGAGAGATTTTCTTTAAGTATTAGAAATAGCTTTAAAAAAGTTTTTTAGCTGCTATTTCTAATGAGTTCAGTATGCGGCAAAGTAATTTATTTTACTAAGCCCTTTTATATAATGTAATAATTTGAATTCGCCTTGAATGGTCCCTTTGCATACTGAACACTTGGTGAAATTGATTAATAATTAATTAATTTTGCCCTCAATTGTTGAAATTATAATTAATCTCCCTCTGATTAATGCTTCGGATTTTACCGAAATAAGCATAGTGTTTGATGTTTTTAACCCACGCTGGTGGAAAGGGGAGAACAGAGATTCTTCGCTTGCTTATTTGCATTTGTTGATACTGTTAGTTACGAGCAGATCTTCGAAAGGGTATGTTCTTATTTTCAGTGTTTCCAAATCCAAACCAAGGAATTTCTGAGCTGATGATAGAAGTGTTGTTTTTGACTAATCTTGAAACGTACGTTCTCAAATAACCTTAGCATTTGATTTTTCGATGTCCTTACCCCCAAACTTTTGTGAGTTGAATTAAGCAAACACTATATATGAGAGAGATTTTCTTTAAGTATTAGAAATAGCTTTAAAAAAGTTTTTTAGCTGCTATTTCTAATGAGTTCAGTATGCGGCAAAGTAATTTATTTTACTAAGCCCTTTTATATAATGTAATAATTTGAATTCGCCTTGAATGGTCCCTTTGCATACTGAACACTTGGTGAAATTGATTAATAATTAATTAATTTTGCCCTCAATTGTTGAAATTATATATATATATATATATATATATATATATATCAATGTATGTATATTTCTAGCTAGCTAGCTAGCTACATACATACATACATACCGACATACATGTATGTATTTATTTTTTATTTCAGCTCAAACAGAAATAAAATATTTGCTATTTACTGTACAGTATTTAGCGAAATGACTGAAAGTCAACTGCGGCACAATATCTCCGAAACTTTGAACAAATCCCAGGCATTTCTTAACTTAGGAGTTAAGAAAAGCCACATGAAATTTCTTGATGAAAGTAAGTATCGTGTTTCTTATTAATTTTATCATCATTACCGTCATAATTAGCTTCATCAATCACCAACCTCTTCGTCGTTGTCGTCATCAACCACAGTAGATGATACAAAGCACACAGACTCTCTCCCCCTCTCTCTCTCTCACACACAGCTATTTATTTACATTTTCTCAACGCTTGGATAATTTTAAAAAAAAGCATTTTATTTTGCGCTTTTCCGTTTCTTGTCCCTACGGAACTGTTTGTCTTTGCTCAGTTTCTTTTTAATTATACCAATTAACCGAGGGCAAAAATGTTTTCTTCTAATTTTGTATAGAAGTAGAAGATGCAGACTCTAATGGGCAGAAAAATTCAAACAATTCCAGTAATTGCTTTAATTCAAACAGGAAAACTATTTAGTGCTGCAAATAATTTTCCTCAGCGAAAATTCATTTCGTACGAAGTGATCAAGTTAATTTTACATTAGGATCGATAGATACACACACAGCTCATACGATTTAAACAGTGTCTAAGGGATATAAGAGAGGAACAAATCATATCCCATTGCCGGAAAAGGATATATTTTCACTTCGTTTCCATTCATTTCATTTTACCATCGCCAAATCAATATAACATCTACCCATTTCTAGCGTACATTAGGTTTTGCGCTTCCGGTCAGTATGTCTAAAGAGTGATCAATATATTGACGAAATTCAACACTAGAGGCCGCGAAACAGACTAGCATTCTGAGTAGTCATATCCCGTAACCAGTTATATATTGCTCGAGAAAATATAAAATATATATATATATATACATATGCACACACCTCTATTTCTATTTTATTTATTGTTTTTTAAGAATATATAAGAAAATATATATATAAGAATATATATATATATATAATCTACAGAATATCAAGTAGTTATGCAGTTTCAATCGGCTAAATTTAATTGAACAATACAAAAATTACATCAATTTAAATGCAATGCCATCTTCAGCTGCATAAATAATGAATTAGAATTTTAATAAGTAGGACACTTTAATGTAATTTTTCTCAAATATTTGAACAGAGCAAGAATATGGAGAAAATCATATTGTCGCCATTTTAGTTAAGAATAGACTACACTTCCAAGAATTGCATGGAGCCTGGTTGGGGTGGGGGTCCTTGTGTTGTAAGGGATTGTAATTCATTTCTAAATCATTTATCTCTTTACAAACTACTAAATGAAAAACTAGAAATCTGTCTATTTTGAATAAATATATATGCTCTCCGTATATGTTTGCAACACTTCATGTATCATTGTCCACAAATCAGCCAGCAGGTGGTCCAAACAATTTATTTCCAACATTAACTGCTGCTGCTGCTACTACCACTACTACTACTACTACTACTGACTTCTTTCATGTCCATATTTTGCTTCTTTTTCAGTGGTTTGTGATGAAAGCACAACATCAACTAACAATCGACCTTTCTCTTGGCCAATGACAAAAATAGGAACTACTGCGGAGATCCCGTGTCATGGAAATGTAGCCACCAGGCATTGGTTCGTTTGTATTGATTTATTTCTACTCAAAATTTGAAGCTTTCAGCGTCATCCTATTGTGAGAGAATGTTACTTGGTAGAGCAGATAACAGCTTTATAGATTAACAAGATAGAATTAAACGTCCATCGGTTGCAATCTCTTGTCCCAGCATTTTTACATTTTATACATTATTTGATATAATTTAGCCTTGTCCTAACTATCTAGGTTTGCTTTGTCGCCAATATTATACAAAGCTTTCATTTCATTCGTTTTTATGTTCTGAGTTCAAATTCCGCCAAGGTCGACTTTGCCTTTAATTTTTTCGGTTCGATGAAATAAATACCAATTGAGCACTGGGGTTGGTGTAAACGACTTATCCCTTCCCCTGAAATTGCTGGCCTTGTGCCAAAATTTGAAACCAATATTAGACAAGGCTTTATGGTAGAGAGCTAGCGGAACCGTTACCATGCCGGACAAAATGCTTAGCAGCATTTCTTCTGACTTTACATTCTGAGATCAAATGCCACCAGGGTCGACTTTGTCTTTTACCCTTACGGGATCGATAAAATAAGTACCACTGGGGTCTATGTAATCGAACTACCCCCGCCCAAAATAGCAGCCAAAATTTGAAATCTGCATTATTCAAAGATTTAAAGATTCTTGTAAGTTCCAGAATTTCACAAAATAATTGTAGCAAAGAAAGCACATACCTAGATACAGCCAATAGAATCTATCAGTGATTCTGTTGGTTTCAGGCTAATACTATTTATTCAATTTTATGATTACTGTAGAGCTATATATCTTGCTAGTACATGATGGTCATCCTGGGATTTCACTCATCACAGACTATGTAACACGGTCTCTCTTCTCTCATTTCTACCACGTCATTCCACAGGTTAAGCATCTAAATTGTTCCTCCCAGAGGCTGAGCTTTATTAGTTTTAAGACAAGACCAACTGGTGGAATCACTCAAATCTGTGCATATGTAGGAAAATATACATAAATCCATTGCTGCCGCTGTTGCTACTGATGTCTATGGTGGCGAATATTAGCACTAATTCCCCCATTCAACTTGAACTAACAACTTGGCTCCTTAATTCTGCATCACCTACACCGTTCCAACTAATCTTGTATTGAATAATCATAAAAACAAGAAATTATTGTAATTAAAAACAGATGCAGGAATATTGTTTTTATATCTGAACTCTAGTTAGAAAATATTTGACATTAGTTTTGAGGATAGGGGTCAGGAGTAAATAATAGATTTCTCCCCCAAATGCAAGACACCATTTATCCTTCTGTCACTAAATTATGAGTTCAAATCACGACCAGTTCGAAGGTTTCTTATATTCCTCTGAGACTGATGAAATTCTCCTCAGAATGAATAAACTCGACTGACAATATTTAACATTTATTTTTTCAGTTCTTCCAGAACGATGGGGCATCCAGAAATGCATCAAGTCAAAACCTGTTATCACAAAGTGTTCACCGTTTACTGGTATCTGGCAAGAACCAGACATGTCTCAATGTTACAATGCAGAACAGAGCAAAGGCATTGATGATGGTGAGCGAGCAAATTATTTTTAAATGACTTTTACAGTAGTAGAAGTAGCAGGATGAGAAAAGTAATTTTTGTGAGTGACTTTCTGTCTGTTTAAATACGACCACTCTGGTGGGGGTGGGGGTGGGGTGAGTGTGTATGTGTATGTCTTTCTATGTCTGTTCCATTATGACTGTCCTGTGTGTGTGTGTGTGTTTGTAATTACAATGATTTTTCAAAGGTAATGCAACCTATTCTCCCGTTTGAGTCCTCCAGGAATGTGTCCATCTCGTTCAACGGCAAATCATTTGACTCATTTATGGAAACGTTTTGAAAGAATTTATTACTTTGGAGAGTTGAGTTCATTATTGTAATATCGTTAAAAGCACGTTTTCGTAAACATTCTGCAGACAGGCTGAGTAGAGAGAGAAGCAGAAAAACAACAGGGATATTACTGGTACATACCTCTTTGCATTACATTACGTTGGAGCGGTGGTTGTAGAATCTTCAATATTCAATGACATACCCTACATATCTGTTTGTCATAGAATATAAGCAATTTACTTCTCTCAAATGTTATTATGGCACTGTCAAATTGAATAGATTTTCATATGCATTTAGTGATGTGATGATTTCAATTTCTCATTAGACCATTATGAAAACTTATCACTATTAATCCTTAAATTAGGCGGTAAGCTGGCAGAATCGTTAGCAGAGCGGGAGAAATGCTTTGCAGTACTTCGTCTGTCTTTACGTTCTGAGTTCAAATTCCGCCAAGATTGACTTTGCTTTTCATAATTTCTGTGTCGATAAAATAAGCGCAAGTTGAGCTCTGGGTCAATGTAATCAACTTAACCCCTACAACCCAAATCTGCTGGTCACG
>NC_043025.1:877322-902322 GCF_006345805.1 Octopus sinensis
GCAAGAATGGCACGTATGAATGACGAAGCCACCTTGAGCATAGTCCTATGAACCCAGAAATCGAAAACAGAGAGTTGCTTATTTGCACAAAAAAAAAAAAAGAAATATAGAATGTGACTTCATTGACCGAGGTTACCGTGGTCTTTTCCGTAGGCTTTTCTTTCCACGGGTAAACCTCACCTGTCCTCCCCTTTACACTTCATATTGACATTTCTGTGATAACGATCCCTATTGATCAATTTTTTTTTTTTCTTCCTCTCCCCCTTTTTTTTTAACCCCCCTTTTTTTTGTCCTCTTTCTCTCCTTTTACGATCCCTTTTGATCGAAACTCCCCCCTTTCCTTTTTTTTTTTTTAAACCTTCAAAAGAAAAGCTCTACCTTGTAATTTGTTCTATCTGTGTGCAGCCCTGTGTGGCTAATAAAGAAACAATCTATCTATCTATCTATCTATCTATCTATCTATCTATCTATCTATCTATCTATCTATCAATCTAACTATATATATATATATATACATATATATATATATATATATATATATATATATATAATACAGATCATCATCATCATCATATCTGCTTGGCTCCGATAGATTATATTGAGGCAAATTTCCTGCAGCTGGATGCTCTCCCTATCGCCAACCTTCTCTTCTTTTCAAGGAAGCTAACATTTGCCAAGAACTAGACATGTTCCCGCAGAATGTTGGAAATAAGAGACCCTGCTTATATGACAGTGGCACTCATTTACAACTATCACACAGATGTCAAGTCAAAGAGACACTCACACACACACAAGCGTATACGCACTCACATATAAGATGAATACTCATATATATATATATACATACACACACAATGAAGTCTGTGTATGTCTGTGCGTATATATATGTATGGATATATACATACATACACATATATATATATGCAGATATATATATATGTGTGTGTGTGTGTCTATGCATTGGGATATGTATATATTTATACGCACACACACACACACACATATATATATATACATATAAAGTAAGAAATTATAAGATGAATATATTTCTTTCACCAGTTACATCGTTTCACAGAAATTTTTGTGTATGATAAATCTTTTTACATGTCTGCATTAGTGTATAGGTTATAAATCATACAGTGCCATCGTACAATTTACAATGTAAAACAGGTATAAATGACAAGCACCTCAGTTCATAGAATATCATGTTTACATCCATTCTTCAATGCAATATACTTATACAAGAACAGAATTTTATTTTTAAAATATTAATGTATGGAAGACAATAATTTACAAAACAGTTTTTTTATAGAAGAGAGAAGGAGATTTAGTAAGATATCAAAAAGGAAGCAGTAAATATACATACATGCATATACACTTATATATATATACATATATATATATATATATATATATATATATATATACTTATATATGAATGTATATAAAAAGAATTGGGGTGGTTTATGGGATTACCCTGGGTTTCCCATCAATAAAGGGTTTAGCTTTGTACCGGATCGTAAGGCCCCAAAACCTGTTGGCCTAAAACCTCTTCAAAATATGGAAGGGAAAAAGCCTGGGATTTACGTTTTCTGCAAACGATCCTTTCAGCTCCCTGGCAAGAGATCATCCCAGTGACCATGTGGTTTCTATTAAATACCTCACCATTGAAGCGTTTCTGCATATTCACTGAAACCATGGGTCTCCCATAAATATGAAACAATTTGACCTCGGATACTCCAGCAATAACATCCCCACGTCATCCAACGAACTATACACCCGTATGCAGCTGGAAAAGTTGCATACTGTATTAGGCGTATGAGGTGAAGGGCTTTTCCACCCTCCATATTTAGAAGAGGTCTTAGGTCAACAGGTTTTGGGATCTAATGATATGCCCTGAAGCTAAATCCTTTTTGGACCGGAAACCAAGGGTAATCCCGGAAACCGGCCTTCCCCAGTTTTAAAATATACACTGCTCTACATCTTAGAGTGTGTTTCTTCTCCGGATTTATCTTTTCTACAATCAAAACATATATATACATAGATATGTCATTATTCAGTTTATTTCCAGATATTCTATTTTTCACTTTATGTCAACATCCACTGGACAGATAATTCCCACAACTGTGCACAGTTTCTCTATGTATGTATGTATGTATGTATGTATGTATGTATGTATGTATGTATGTATGTATGTATGTATGTATGTATGTATGCATGCATGCATGCATGTATGTCCGCACACACACACATACACACACACGTGATATAATTGTCACTTAGTCTACCTCAGGAATTTCACGGTTTTTTGAGTTTTATTACAAATGGGGGATTGGGAAATGGAGTATTGACCCATTTTGCATCGGACACTTGTGGGTTGGATACTGTACAATTGGATGTGTTGCATCATCCGGTGCAGATGAATATCATCTGGTGTCTTGTTTTACAGAAGAAACCTCACTAAATATTCTCGGTTTCGCTTGGCATGTTGTTGCCAGGAGGTTGTTGGCTATAATGCTATAATCCAAGAACCTACTGACAACAACAACATACCAAGCGACACTGAGAACTCTCCCACCCGCAAGGAATCGATGCAAGATGGGTCAAACCAGTTGTTGTGATGAATAAAGTTTCTCGTGAACTTCATTTTACATATTCCTCATTCAACATATATATTTTTACATCCAACAGTAATGTATATAAATCTCTCTCTCTTTCTCCCTATATATGTATATATATATATATATATATTTGAGTGTGTATCTGTGTATGTGTGTGTGCACGCGCATTAATTTCATGGTGGTGGACACTAACCACCTCAACAGTTTTATGAACCTCTTATTAATTATAGCAACATCAAAAGTATACTTTAGAAATTTCAATTCTTCTTTACTAGTCTTGATCTGTTAATCATGTGTTCACTCGTGTTCAGCTCCCCTAAAACTTACTATAGTTAGGAAGAAAGGTAGATTAAGCTGAAACAATCTATTTAAGACATCTTTATCCTGTCTAGAACACATTCTCATAGCAACATCTAGAGGATCTTACGAAGGTTGATTTTACGGACAAACATCAAATGTACATGATCAGTTTGATCAAGTATACAGTAGAAGACAATAATGACACATTGATATCCATCCTGATTTTCATGTAAATTTTCATTTTCTATTTTTACTTCCACAAAGGGTTCACTTCAGTTGGACATTAAGAATAAAATGGAAAGGACACCATTGCTTGAAGCCGTTTCCCAGGGTCACCTCGGAATGACACACCTGTTAATAGCCCTGGGTGCAAATGTAAATGCTGTTGATGGTGAAGGTAACAGATGTTTGCACCTAGCCATGGCAACAGAAAAGTTTAATTCCCAGGGTGCACCCTTGGATTTACTAAACGAAGTAAGTTTTAAAATTGTTTGTGTATATACATGCGTGTGTGTGTGTGTGTCTGTGTGTGTCTGTGTGTGTGAGTGTGTGTGTGTCTGTGTGATTTTGTATATTTGGGAGTCTTTGTGGGAGTGTGAGAGAGAGAGACAGGCAGACAGACAAACTTTGCTTGTCATGTATCAATTCTCCCCTATCAACCCCATCCTCCATTACCATTCCGTGATCCAGTCTCCCCTTATGACCCGAGTGATATTATGTAACACACAATATTCCATCTCCTTTCACTCTCAAAGATGTCGTCTCACCACGGTCGAGAGGTGACCCATCTCGGTTGTTGGCCATATAAACACAGCCATCACAATGTGACGGAGAAGTGGCCTATTTAATAGAGGAGATATTATTCTCAATTAACAATGATGCAGGATAGAAGAGATGTCTGAGCTTTATAGTGCTGGTGCCATGCTAAAGACATCCAGTCCATTCTATGAAGAATTCTGAGTGAAACTGCTCTCTATCCTACTTCTTGTACCCAACATGAATCCACTGACTTCTTGTGGACATGTCATAACAATGCTCAATGTTAAGACACTAGAGAATGAATACAATAAATCATGGTCCTTAGTGAGATTTCCTGTATTTAAGTTCTGTACTTAGGCACACACACACACACACACACACTCACACAGACAAACACACACAAGTAATGATTTTGAGTTTGAGTATATATCTTGTAAAATGCTGTTTAAAGCCCGCTTACTGTATTCGGCTATCTGATGTCATCAACAGTATGGACTTCAATACTTCTGGACTTTTTGCTGTCATCTCATAAATGAAGCAGTTTTTTATAATTCTTATATTTTTTCAAAATTAAGATAAACAAAGTACTTTTTTCTGTTAATCTAAAACATATTCTCCTTCATTTCCTACAATGCTCTTCCATCTATCTGGTAGACTTGCAAGTCGCCTCTTCCAAAATTCACTTGTCCGTGATTAAAAATACTCCTGTATTACTCTTCTGACTTGACACTAATTCTTGCTTCCTTTACTTTACCGTAATCATTCAAAGATGCTTCTTGCTTAATAATGGAAACATTATTGATATGTTTGGTTATGTCTGTGTGGTATTGACTTTGTTATGTTATAGGTGTTTTTGTTTCTGATATAACTTATGTTCTTTCTTCTCATGTTGTGTTATATTTATATATACAATACTCTTTCTTATGGCCACATGGTCACCTTTATCAAACCAATTATATAGATAGGTTCTTGTTGGTTTGTTCTTCCTATATTTGATTTTTCTATTGAATATATTGTGATTTTTTGGATTGACAAGTAAATATTTACTCATTAATTATCAATAAGCTTGATGTTAATCAATACGGTTTGTCCTGCTCAATGTAATGACAATATATTTAAAGTGTGTCTCAGTGTTGAAAATAAAGTAAAAACATGAAAATGGGAAATGGATTCATTTAAAGATTATGTAGGAACTCAATATTTTGTAATTGCTTTAATTAGTGGATAAACAACCTATGAGTAAATTTAGATTAACTTTTGTGTAATTAGGGGCATTTGTTTTGAATATTTGTGTAATATTGTCATCATTTTATATTTCATCATTTGTAGTGCTGCACTGCCCTTAACCTGAAAATGGAGGAAAGGCTCTCTGGTATAGTGGTTGCGAGATATCTCGCCAGCCAGGGAGCGGACCTTCACCATAAAAACAACAAAAATAACACACCATTGGACCTCATTAAGGACCCAAATTTGAGAAAAAAATTAGAAACATGTTTACCACCACAGTAAGTATTTCCTGGCAATGGAACAGATAAACCAGTACATTTTCTATTTTGTATATAATCATATTTATATGTTTATTTCGTTTTAATTCTACCAATACATTATACTGTCGCTTGTGTTTTTGACAAAGGCCACACAATAAACAATATGCAGTTCTCAGGAGATCAAAGAAAGAACACGATTTTGATTACATTCCCATGATTCGTAGTGTTGACATTTATACTTCACTGTTCACCCCCAACCTACCCCTCTTCGTTCCCTATTTTAAAGATTTGTGATCAATAGGAAAATATAGATCTAAATAATGAAGTGAATGAATTCCATTTTGAAACTGTTACTTAGAAATAAGTGGAATTTATCTGTCTACCAACATCTTTTTCTCACTCTTCTAAGTCCGAATCAGTCAATATTACGAATGATTTCATAGAAAAATAACCTACAAACACACACCAACAGTGTATATATTATATTTCTGCAAATACTGATGGAATATTGCCACATATCTTCATAGAAAAAAAAGCTGTCAGGAAACGTAAATAATTCAAGTAACACATATACCATTACTAGGTGTTTTAGTCGCCTTTCACTCCCGTATTTTATAAGATTTGGCAATTTCTTTGCCATACATCTCTCTGCATTAGCTACTTAAGAAGCAGACACATTTCCCCCTCAGCGAATATACAAAACTTTCTTTGTCTGTTGAAATTCATATATCACTCTTTTACTTGACCGCGGCCATGCTGGAGCACTGCCTTTAGTCGATAAAATCGACCCCAGAACTTATTCTTTGTAAGCCTAGTACTTATTTGCCGAAACGCTAGATTACGGGAATGTAAACACACCAACATCGGTTGTGAAGCGATGGTGGAGGGACAAACACAGACAGACAAATACACACACAAACACACAACAACACACACACACACACACACATATATATATATATATATATATATATATGCGACGGGCTCCTTTCAGTTTCCCTCTACCAAATCCACTCAAAAAGCATTGGTCAGTCCGAAGCTATAGTATAAGTCACTTGCCCAAAATGCCACGCAGTGGGACTGAACCCAGAACCATGTGGTTGGTAAGCAAGCTACTTACCACACATCTACTCCTGCGCCTATTGTTCATAGATATTTATTTTTGGATTGCATAAATATTGATCTGTTTTCTTCAATTGACAAGCCTCAGAAGATTTTCTCTACTTTTACAAATGATCGTTTTTGTGAATGTTGTTATCATAATAATAATAATAATAATAATAATAATTATAATAATAATAATAATAATAATAATAATAATAATAATAATAGTAATAATAATAATAATAATAATAATAATAATAATAATAATAATAATAATGAGAAGAAGCCTATAGAGCGCAGGTGATATTATTGGAAAGGGGCAAAATAAGGGACAGAAAACTAGAACTACATGCACGATACATATTATAAAGCCTCCCAAAATCATGGTGGAAAATATCTCATCAGCATTGCCCAAATGATGTTGGCATCAGCTTTAAGATATACCCAAGGCCTGGGCCCCGTATTATCTGTCCACAACATAAATCAAACTCGCATCACATAACAACAATACGGCAAAATTATTTCACCTCAAGTGGCCCCACTCCATTTAGCATGACACCAAAATACATTAAAGCAGAAAAAGACCCCCATAAAGTTCAAGAAGTATTTTCAAATATCCTTCAAGAAATCCCGGATAAAACTCCAACACCAGGAAATGTCCCCGTAAACATCAACTCTCTCCTCGAGTGGGTCATATTGTCCGCATCCTGATTCACCCGGTAGTGGGATTACGTTAAACATGACCTGCGCTAATACTGGCCCAAACCTATCATGCATACATATATATATATATATATATATATATATATATATATATATATATATATATATATGATAGATATATCATCATCATCATCATCATCATCATCATCATCGTTTAACATCCGTTTTCCGTGCTAGCATGGGTTGGACGAAAATATATATATAAGTAATATTCGTAGGCACGCCAACATGAGTATCTGTCCGAATAGACTCTACTGCGAATGTTTAACCCCAAGAGAACAACTCCTCTAGCTAATTAACGATGCAGCGGTGCATCCGATTAATTGCGAGCAGGGGATCGAACCCCTACCATCTTATAGCAACAGGACCAGCAGACCAGGTCTGATTTCAGGCTATTCCTGCCACTGCTCAGTACTGGACACCTCATCTGCTAATCTGTGGAGACAGGATGTATATAATAAAGTGTATATAATAAAGTATGTGTATATAAAGAAATCTGTGTAGATATATTTGTTCAGAAGAAATGAGTTCGATGTTAGAAGTGAAATATATTTCTGGAATATATGCAGTTCACTGTGTGTCAACCAATTTCTATGATGTATCAGGGTCAAGACAAACCTTTATCAATGTATGTATGCATGTGTGTGTATACTTGTATGTGTGTGTGTGTGTGTGTTTCTGCGTCATTTAACTACACAAAATGCTGTATCTATGTAATTGTTTAAAGAAGAGTTTCTGCTCTACTCTTGGTAGTTACTGATGTATCTTATAATATTCTCTATTCCGAACATGTAAATAATGTAATATTTGTTATAAATGAATGTTATTGATTGGATATTTCTGTTTTGTCCACAGATGTTTGCGCTGCAGAAATAAAGCGGCCGCAACAAAAGTCCATCCATGTGGACACCTTGTAATATGTAAGGGATGTTCAAACGTTCCTCTTCAACAATGTCTGAAGTGCTTAAAACCTGTAATAACAAGCAGAGGTCGAGTTGGTAAGAATATTCTTTGCTGATCTGTCTGTTTGTCCTGCTTGTCCCATTGCCCTTATTGTGTAGAATAATATACTTCATGTTGTTATGTAGACAGAGGTCTGCCATAATCTGGCAGATTTATGATAAAAGGTGTTCCTAGTGTCTGTTCTCTGTAATAGTATATCTCTCACACTACATCCACTAAACATTGACCTTATCCAAGTAGGAAACATGTCACACTTCAAGAAGGTTGTAGTCTGCAACGTAAAGATAATGGACGATTCTGCAAGATAATTAGTGAGTAACTGAAGTATCAATAAATCTCCATCAACACTATAATTAATTATGAGTTGTTAGAAGATAATTAAATACAACAGTACTTACAAGGACATCAGTGTCATCTTTGGCAAAGTATTAAATTCAGTAGAATATTTTAAAGGAGTAAAATTATATGTCACTAGTTTGAGACCTTTAACACACAATTCCATGTTGTTATGTTTGTAATTGGAGGATCTTAAGGCTAATAGAGACAGTTTTGTTTGTCAACCAACCAGATCATGAAACCTTCAAATATATCCTGAATAAGATGACATTCTGGTGAACTGTGAAGTTAAAATTAAAGATTATCAGCAACAATGTTTAACAAAGAGATTAGGTGTATATTTCTCCTTCTTGAAGTGGTTGTGACATGTATTTGTTGTTATATCTTTGATGAATAAATATGTTGACACTGGAATCAAACAGGTTGTTAGTGAAGATTAGAGTTTTGAGAATACATTTAGGGTCATAGATATAAGCAAGGAAACCAAAACCTACAGATAAACTGTTATTAGGTGATAATTAAGTGATATAATTACAGCATTGTTAGATTATGTAGGATATCTTAACAGAGAGAGGAAATTTACAAAGATCAACTAGAGTTCGTTTTGGAGCTAAATATTGGCTATTACATGGGTCCACTGTTGAAAGTATAAAAATATTGACCAAAAGCATTATGATCGCTGGTTGGCCATTGATGGTATGAATGTCTCTCAATAATAAAATATAGATTATTAATAAATATAAAGGGATTGTGCTATAAATAAATATAAAACTTGGAGACACATATTTCAGAGAGTCCAAAGTTTGAAGAGAAGGGAGTGCAGACTGTGGCAGAGACAGTTGATGAGTTTAAAATTAGAGATCTTAATTAATTTCTATAGATTTTACATTCACCTCAGCTATTTTGCGTATTAGAATGGTGGAGAACAAATCCCATCTCTAATTTCCATTTGAAAGGTTAGCTCTAAAGTAATTGTATTAAAAATATTATTGAAATTTCATAAAGTCATGGTTAACATGTTTGGTCAAATGGATAAATTAAAAGCCACAATAGAGTTAATATTGTCTTCTGGAAGAGGGAACTATAATTTTTTTTTTAGGTGTTAACTCGTGAGTTAATAAGATAGTTGTTTGTTTTTCTACTAAGATTTTTCGTAAGTTTTCTGATAGGTTATTCTTGATGTTGTTATGTCGCCAGATGTCTGTCGTAATATGTTGTATTTTCTGAGGTTGTGTACCCTCAATGTCTCTGGTTAGAATACATTTTGTAGTTGCAAATTAGAAAATTATAATTAAATGTTAACTCTGTATAAGAATATTCATCATGAACTTAATTTTATTAAATGTTAAATTTAGTATTGAACCGTGAATATCTGTTTATATTTAAACAAATTATTGGTGTTTATACAAAATATACAATCAGAAATTGAATTTGACTTGAATACACAAATCCTTGTTTGTAACTATATATAATATACACTTATTACATTGTTTGAACAACATTTACCATCCATATAGTCATTCTTTTTCTCACTCTTGTTAGATTTTAGATGATATTAATGCTAAAAGAGGCACAGTTTTCTGAGTGTTTCACCCTTTGGTCTTGATTGTTGCGTTCAAATTATTTAATGAAAGTTAGTCATTGTTATTTGAACAGGAAATGAATTAATCATTAGTATTTGGCAGTGGACTTGGTTATATCTTTCTTCGTTTGCTCATGGAACTACCATAATATTAGCTGTGCTGAGACACAATCATATTCATTGTAATGAAGGCTATATGTTCTTTACTCAGATTATATACAATCTATATTGATATCTAGTATTGCACTGTCAAGCACAGTGCCATTGTATCACATATGTACCCAATTATCATGATAATTAATAAGCTATAATTCATTAACTCTCTTACATTTGTATGTCTGAAATGTAAACATATTTTGTGATAGGGACATCGTGTACCCTCACCTAACATTTTATATCTTGTTAGGGATCATGGTGGGGAAGGGTGTATGGTTTTGGTTGTGGAGATGGTTTTTAGGGGACAGATTGTGTGCGGGGTGGAGGGTATGCACATAAAGGACATGTCTTTATGGGCTCAGTTTTACTTAATTAGAGAGGAATGTTGATTAGTGAATTCTAGAGATGAGAGGACTGTGCCATGCCATAGATTGGCACAGTTATAAGAAAAGAAAGACAAGCTAAGAGAAAACTGTTATCAAGTGTTAATTAAATGAGATAATTGGTACACATTGTTAGAATATTTAATGTGTTTCTAGAGAGAGAGAGAGGAGAGGGGGATTTAGAAATGTTAGTCTCTTTTTATTGTGGACATATTGGCTATTACATGGGACCACTGTAGAAAGTACAGAAATATTGACCAAAACCATAATGGTCAACATTTGACCAGTAACAACACAATTGAATGTCTCACAATAACAAGATAGAGATTAATAAAAATAAAGATACAGACATTTTATTATCAAATGTAAAACTTGGAAATATTTATTTCAGGGGCTCCAAAGTCTGAAGACAGGTGTGTAAAAAAAGAGGCTACATGTCAGGAATTAGGGGCTGCATCTCAGGCAATTGGTGAGTATAAAATAATAGTTCCCAATTGATTTCTGTAAGGTTTTCTTCCCCCGAGTATATTGTGCTTGAAAGAATAACTGAAAACAGCTTCCATTCCTATTTTCCAATTGAACAATTATCTGTATAATAATTGAATTAAAGATATCGATTTACTGTGAGTTTATGAAATACCCATTGAGGTTAATGCTGTTGGTAATAATGTTCAAATTAGAAGACACAATAGAGTTAATTTTGTCATTTGGTCACAGAACGCATCATCATCATCATCATCACCATCATCATTTAACATCCGTTTCTTATGGTGGCATGGGTCGGACGATTTCACTGGCAAGGCAGTAGGCTGCGTCAGGCTGCAATGTGATCTGGCAAGGTTTCCACATATGTATGCCATTCCTAACGCCAACCACTCCGAGAGTGGGTGGGTGCTTTTTACGTGCCACCGACACAGGAGCAGTTGAAGTTGGGGCTGGCATCGACCACGTTCGGAAGGTGCTTTTTACGTGCCAACCGGCACAGGGAACAGTTGGGCGGCACTGGCAACAAACAATGTTTGAATGGTACTTATTATGTGCCACCGGCACGGGTGCCAGCCAGGCGGCACTGGCATCGGCCATAATTACAATTTGCATTTGATTTCGATCTTGATTTGATTTGATTGTGATTTCTGGTTTTTGGTTTTACTTGACTCAGAAATTCTTCTCAAGCGCAACTTATCACTCTGTGATTCAAGGGTACTTTTAAAAGGGGCTTGTTATGCGACACGTATAGGCTACAGCTGTGTGATCTCACTTCACTTGCCGGGTCCTTAATCACGTCATATTTCCAGAGGTCTCTGTCTCTTACCATTACCTCTGTGAGGCCCAACGTTTGAAGGTCGTTTCACCATGTCATCCCCTGTCTTCCTGGGTCACCCCTTTCCACGGGTTCGTTCCACTGTTAGGGTGCAACACTTCTTCCCACAGCTCTCCTCATCCATACCATGACCATACCAGTGCAGTTGTCTCTCTTGTACACCACATCTGATGCTTCTTATGTCTAACACTTCTCTCAGGCCTCTTCACTCTGCCTTGTGTGCACACTGACATCGTTGCGTTCAAATTATTTAATGGAAGTTAGTCATTGTTATTTGACCAGGAAATGAATTAATCATTAGTATTTGGCAGTGGACTTGGTTATATCTTTCTTCGTTTGCTCATGGAACTACCATAATATTAGCTGTGCTGAGACACAATCATATTCATAGTAATGAAGGTTATATGTTCTTTACTCAGATTATATACAATCTATATTGATATCTAATAATGACCGAGAACAGGTTCCAATGCTAGATTTCATTTGAATGCTTAGCTATAAAGAAATTCTGTTCTTCTACAACAACACAAATATCCAATAAATGTACTTTATGCAAACATCAGTTACTCATTCACTCGCAGAAAGAAAGATACAAAAATTAAATATAAACCCTGAAACGGTTCTCTCCCGTTAAGGAGAATATTCGCCCTGTTTGTCATCTCATTGTACTCATTCATTTTCTCTCCGTCTTTTCAAGAAAGATGCTGGTTAAAAGTTTCAATACAATAAATGATATCATCCTCATCTTTTCTCATCTGCTCTCCATGCTCCCATACACTAGGTGGGTCATCACTGTCCAAGTCAGTTGTATCTGAAATTACTGCCAACCGTCATTTGTTGAGGAAAACATCTCACTTAAACATTGCAGCTTTTCTAAGGTGGTAGACCCTTTCTAACCCCAACCACTTTATAAAAGGTCCTGGGTATATTTTATTGTCGCACAAGCATTAGAAATGATCATCAATTTCCCAACAATATCAAACGTTCCTTTCTACTTGTGGTGTCATCTTTCCTAGTTTCCACCAACCACTTCCTAGTGTGTTCTGGGAGCATTTAATTATAGCACAAGTAGTAATCAAGTTGTGTTACATTCTACATAATTAGACGGTCCTCACTACTCTATGATGTTTTGGTTCACTGAAGCTGATGACATTTTCAGGAGGTGAGAAGGGAATGTGATGACAAAAGAATCAGGATGCGGGGAGAGAAATTTGCAATACCCCTCTCCCGGCTGTGGGGTCTTTGTCTTACATGTCTTTTGGCTAAATATGCCAGTACTTGTGCTTTACACAAAGGGGCCACGTACACTCTGTGAGGTGGTTGGCATCAATAAGAACATCCTACCGTAGAAAACCATGCCAAAGAAACCATCTGGGGCCTGGTGCAGTTGTCTGGCTTGTCAGATCCTGTCAAGATTTCCAACCCATTCCAGCATGGAAAACAAACTTTGAATGTTGATGATGATGATGATGATGTCTTCCAGTAACTCATCATAATTCTTTGTCTTAGATTGTTACCGTAGTTTCCTGTCTGGTATAACATATTAGCTCAGTATAATAATATCGATTGTGGAAACCGGTTCAGTGATTTTGATAACATTCATATTGAACAGAGAACATATGTTCACATTTGAACAAAACATTGATGCTAGCATATGCAATACATGGAAAGGAATGAACGTATGAGATTCCAGTGTGACTTGAACTCACAACTCTTTTCTAACTATAAATATATAATTATCGCCTGTTACGATGTTTGAATAACGTTTACTGTCCATATAGACATCGTTATACTGACAATTGTTGGCTTTGAGATGGTTTCAATTGTAAGAGAGTCACTGTTTTCAGTCTTCCACATTTTGGTTTTACTTCCGACTTGATTGTTCTGTTGAAATTAGATCATGGAACCTGGTCATTGTTATTTGACCAAGAAAAGAATTCATCATTAGTATTCGGTACTGGAAATGGTTACATTTTTCTATGGTTTCTCATGGAACTACCATAATATCAACTGTGCTGAGACACAACCATATTCATTGTAACAAATGTCACATGTTCTTCACACAGATTTTATACAATCTATATTGATAGTTAGTGTTTAAACGCCGCATTAACATGATAATTAATCAGCTATCATTCATTAACTCTCTTAAACTTGTCTGTCTGGAAGTTTCATAGCATTATCTTGTACCCTCATCTGATATTTTACACCTTGTTACCCTCAAAGTTAACATAACTTTTACATGGGTACACAACACATCCCTACGAACTAGTTTTTACAGCTGTATGCCCTTCCCACAATAATAAAGTGTTGATTATCAATAACTATAATGAAATTATACTATAAAACGTAAAACTTGAAAATATTCATTTCAAAGACTCCAACTTCTGTGAAGGATGCCTTGACAACATCACAGCCAGTTGGTGAGAAGCAAATAACAGTACCTCATGGATTTCTATAAATTTAACCTTCACCTGAGCATTTGTAGTTTATCAGAATGACTGAGGACAAGATCCATTCCTAATTTACATCTGAAATATTAGCTGTATAATAATTCTATTAGACATTTTGATATCAATGGAATTTCACAAAATATCCAACGGGGTTGGCATGGTTCGGAAAATGGATAATTTAGAAGACAATAGAATTAATACTGTATTTTGAAACGGAGGACTAAAATATGTAGTTACTAAGTTTACTGATAGGTTATTGCTGTTGTTGCTATTTAGGCAAATATCTCTCATAATGTGACAGATTTACAATGAAATGTGTTCCGTATGTGAACACCCTGCCTTTTTGTTTTCACTGATAAAAATTATCATTACATCCCCTAAACATTGTCTTTATCCATGTAAAAGCATTAGGTTTGATGCTGAGACAACCGTTTTCTCTCTCCCTCTCTCTCCAAGATAGACACTGATGACCCTCATCATTTATCATCTGATGTCTATGCTCCTATCGATTGGATGGATGATTCCTATCCATGTCAGTTCTTATTAACAAATACTGTCCGCCTTGATTGGATGAGGAACACATTCCGGCTTTTCTATGGTGATGTGCCTTTCCTAACATCAACCACTTTAAAAAGGGCCTTGGGCACAATTTTGCTCCAAAAGCCCTAGAAAAATGATCATGTCGTCAACAAAATTAAACGCTCCTCTTTAACTTCTACAAGGAAATTCTGTTTGCAGATACTGAGAACAGAAAGCTAAAATACAATAAAGATGAACTGGATGGATATATGCAGGAGATCCAAAGCAAAAGCAATGATTCCCATTCATAGACAGTTTGAAATGTCCATTGAAACCAGCAATCAAATACCGATTGATTAGTTCAGACTAATTTCAACCTTGAATATTGATGGCAAGATTTATAAGGTTGTATTCACAAAGAGATCAACTGTAAATCTACAGAATAATGAATATGGAACTAAAAGTATCTCGAAGACTGGAATCCTCTGGCATTCCTGGCTGTGTGGAACATGTGTCTTAAATCTAGGATGTGATACAAGACGGAAAGAAGAATAAAAGGGATTGAATGTTGTGTGATTTGATCTGGTTTATGGTTCTCTAGCAAACAAATTGTTGATGGAAGCAGTGGACCTGTTTTATATATGAGAAAAGATTAAGGATCTGATGAGGAGCTGCTATAACAATTTCAATATGCAGTTCTTGAGGAAAACTTTCTCGGCAGACTGGTATCATTTTGAAGCAGGAATTGCTGTAGTTTCTACAATATCAGTCATTTGGTTTGTGATTGTTATGGAGATGTTACTTAAATCAGCAGATTGATAAGAAATGGCTCAAAGGAAAACACTCGAGAAGACATTAATGGATTACATAACAATAGTAACAACAAATAAAAGGATATGCAAATAGTTCTGGATTAACTGGGTAGACTGAGGAACTTGGTGAAGAATGTGGTTCAATGCAAATGAGTAATGCAGCCCGTCATTTGTGAAAGGTCAGCAGAAACAAGTGAAGGTCAAAATAGCAGGAGAAACCCTGATGAAGTTTAAAGGAAAACTTGAAAAACTATTACGACGATGGTACACTACCTAATTTTGCAATAAGAGTAAAGGCATTGAGATCAAGTCACAGAACGAAGATGGTTAAAAGAAACAAATATGCCAAACATTCTGGAAAATAAAGATTTGGAGCTCGCACTTTGTATTCCCGTCTTTCTTATATATTTTTGAGTATCAGTCCTTTTGTACCATTTCAGATGTCTTCACTGCAATAATGTGTAGATGTCCAGTTGTATGTAGTGAATGGGGTTTTGTGCAAGTGTACATTGTTTTAGGACACCTGATATCACTTTTTGTGTCATCTTTGGAGAACTGATCATTGCTCACCTTATTAAGGAGTCTTAAAATATTCCCTGCACCAGATAATGACCAGGTGAACTGGGATGTGGGATGATAAATTCAAGATTTCCAACAGCAAAGAGAACAGGTATTACGTTTATTTTACTTGAAGTGGGTGTGTCATGCAATTGTGACGAGATCTTTGGAGACCACATTGGATGATATTGGACTTTAGCAGAAGATGAGGAGAATGGTGGTTAGTGAAGTGTAGAGTTCAGAGGACAGTCACATGTCATAGATTTGGTACAGATATATGAAAGGAGAGAGAGAACTATGAAATGATAATTGAATGAAATAATTGCAACATTGTTAGATTATGTAGGATGTCTCTGTTAAAGAGAAACAAGGTTTCGGAAAGTTAGTCTATTTTGTTGCGGGCCTAAATATTGAGCTATTACCTGGTCCCACAATGGAAAGTATAAAAATACTGAGCAAAACCCTAGTGGTTACCAGCCAACCACTGATGATAACAATGTCCAACAATAAACTACAGAATATTTATAGAGATAAATAAGTTTTACAATAAATTATAAAAGCTGGAAATATTTATTTCAGAGAGTCCAGTTCTGAAGGAGAAAGATCTTCTGAGAGTGGCTAAGAGGTTAGGACGTGATTGGTGGCAAATAGGTGAGTATATTTGATTTCTATATATTTTACTTTCACCTGATCTATTTTATTTGTCAGAATGAATGAGAACAAGTTACATTCCTCATTTCCAATTGATAGGTTATCTGTATGACAATTTTATTTACGATATTCCTGATATTTCATAAAATATCCACTGAGGTTAGCATGGTTGGTAATAATGGATAAACTAGAAACACAAATGGCGTTTAATATTATCTTTTGGAAGAGGGAACTAAAATATATGTTTAAGGGTAAACAGGTGAGTGAATTTGTTTCACATTTTCTTTAGGTTCACTGTTAGGTTATTGTAATGAAGGACAAGTACCAAAGTTAACATCTAAAACAAAGCATCTTTCTTCAACAGATTATTTATTGGGTTATTGTGTTGGAAGCTGATAATTCCAATTTATTTTGCCATTTTGCAATGACTTTACCACATGACATATGTCTAAATGCTTCAATAAAAGAGATTTAATAAAGGTGACACAGCGAAATCCTATCATTCTCCTCAGGCGAAAACAGAGAATTCCTTTAAGGGAATTTACCAGAAAATGAACATTCACAAGTCAAGCCGAACTGCAGGGGGCATCTCTCATTGAGACTGACATAATAATAACTGAATAGGCTCTGTAGAATTGATCGAACCTGGAGTTCATTGGAGAAGTTTGAAATGGGATTGAGTTTGACTTAGAATTATCGACTGTTGGACAATCACTGATCATTCGATTTCCAGTGTCCTCTTGGGAACTTTGCAAGGTAGTAGATGACACAGAGGGACAGTACTTTCATGACCCTTTGAATACCAGTTCTAAATCTAACAGAATATGACAGATGTATGGGGTTCTTCTAGGGTCTTTGGAGTAATGTTACTCAATAGGATTTACAGTTCAGAGATCTGGGAGTCTCTCCAAGTTGAACCACATCTCCTCCACATCTGTGGTACCTCGGACATGTGATCAGGGTGTTGCAGGAATGAATTACAGGACAGGTTCTCAAAGTCAAACCAATGGAACAGGGTACCGAGGGGGAGGCCAAGAAAGAAATGGTTGGATGATATCCATAGTCTTAGTTCTTCACATCATAGAATACAAGCAGAATGTCTAATGATGGATGCTTCTGATAGGACCCTATGGAGGAGGTGCCTGAGGACTCTTTCCCCACAGCCCTTTCAAGAATATTGAGCAGAGGAAATGGATGGATCATATGCTTTCACTGTTGGAGGTCAATGTTAATTCTTGAGGTTCTGATATACTTTTGCCTTCACAAAAGTTTTCCTGCCCTCGTTTACCATATATTTCTCAAGTATAATTTTCAATTAATTTTCTTTAAAAATCTCGTTTAATTCAAACTCTTTGTTATTTTTGTCAATAGAAAACAATGTCTATATTTTTCCTGTTTCTTAGCTATTTCTTTTTTTACTTCTCTATTGATAAAGTTTGTTTGTTATATTCATAACAACCTACAGTACACAGCGTTTTATGTTATTGTCAATGTTGTTGCATTCATTTCTTATTGTTGTGTCTTTTGCAGTTATTGTTTTAGAAGTTGATACAACTAAACTGAAAATTGATGATGAGTCTAATGTCACTGTAAAACAAGGCTACATGATTCTTTACGAATGGTTCAAAAATTGCGACCCAGAAACACGGACACACGCAACATTACGTGCAGCTCTTGAAGAAGCTGAATGTTTCGCTGCGATGGAATGTCTGTCATTAGACGCAAAGTGAATTTCTGTGTAACTGTTGTTGTTTAGCCTCAGATTAACCTTGACCAAACAGAGACTTATGATCAAACGCATTCCAGTCAGGACCATCATGCCTATTTCCAAAGAGAACCCACAACCACATTGTCCAATATGCCCTTCTGTACAGTGATATCGTGTGAATTTAGCTGCTAATTCTAGCAGGTATATCAGCCACATAGTGATCCCTTCACTGGTTTGGCTCCTTTGTTAAAAATTCACATTTAAAATAAAGACAAACTTTGAAATGTTCATTTATTGTTGTTGCTGTTGTTGTATATCTAACCCCCCCCTAAGCAACCCCATTGTTATATAGACAGCTTTAATATCTTCTGCTATATTGATAGCTATCTACCTTCATGTTTATCTGAGAGTAGAATGCCTGGTATATATATATATTGATGCCTTTTCCCTTTATATATCCTATAGAGATAGTATTTCTATATAATACATGATGTATCTAAGGATATATCTCACTTTGTCCTGTTGTGGTTTAAGACAGGCCTCTCCAAAGTGGTGGTGGTTGAATAAAAAATCAGGGGGTTTTGAGTGCAATATACAATATTTTAATTTTATATTCTTACTTTATGACCTTCGTTATTTACTAATGACTGCAATTTCCGTCAGTAAAAATAAAACTTCACTATTATACATATGAAAATAAATCAAAAAAATTATAATTAAACAATAGCTGTGCTGAAAAAGTCTGAGATAATAAAATAATGACACAACATTTGTTGTTTTAATTGCATGTGTCTCCCTCTTTTTAAATAACTTCAGATAAAGGAAGAGTACAATTCTTCCCTACAATATTTACCTTCATATTACTCCACTGTTATTTTAATTTGAAATTAGATTTCAAGTTCTTACAGCAGAGACCAAGATTAAATAAGTAAAACACATGAGACCTTTATGTACATTATAAGATGTGACAGGAAGCTCTACCGAGCAGACTTTTGTGGAATTGGAAAGGAAGATTCATAAGTATTCTCCACTTTTTATTGGATTCTTTTGTGATAGAAGTGAACAAACCTGATTGTTTTCAAATTAAATAATCAAGATATTTAAATTAGATAAAAAGAAACTTTATTCAGAAATTGATAATTACTATTAAAGCAAAACGAAATTTTACCGGTGAGTGTGTTAATAATAAGGCACTAAAAGAGAATGACTCTCCCCAGACACAACAAAATTATTTTGTATCAAACTTTGTACAAAATTATTCTAAATAAATTGATAACATAAGTTTCTGATTTTTTGCTTGGATAACTGGGGGAGAAATTCTATTCACACATTATATGCCATGTAATACACAACAAAATAATAAGGCTGTTCAAAGCTATAGGTTACTGTTTATATAGACCAGCTGGAGCAAATTTAGTTTAACATTTAATGCGTAACAATAAACTCATTTATAAAAGTGTTAGTTTTCTATAAAGTGAGAAAACGTAAGACTTTTAGTGACTTTATAAAACTAAAAAGAGTAACTTCAAACTTTGATGACCCCAGACAAATTCCTTTACTGACTGAGATCTTCATCTTGTTCTGGTCAATGACTGTCAAAGTAATTTTCATATTTTAAAAGCATCAAAAGAAAAATTGTTGCCTAGAGAAGAGAGGTTGAATTTGTCATCCGACTCGTAGCCGATGCCAGCACCGCCTGTTGGCTTCCGTGCCGGTGGCACATAAAATACACCAATCCGACCGTGGCCGTTGCCAGCCTCGCCTGGCACCTGTGCAGGTGGCACGTAAAAAGCCACTACACTCACGGAGTGGTGGCGTTAGGAAGGGCATCCAGCTGTAGAAACACTGCCAGATAAGACTGGAGCCTGGTGCAGCCTTCTGGCTTCCCAGATCCCCGGTCGAACTGTCCAACCCATGCTAGCATGGAGAACGGACGTTAAACGACGATGATGATGATAAAGCACAGAGAATAATGATGGACTGGACATTTCTTTAGATTAATGATCAGAGGATCCCTAAACAGATGATATATGCTAAACTTCTTTATGGAAAGAGCCCCCAGCAGAAACGAAGACTACGATTTAAGGACTGTATATATATGTATTATATATATAATATATATATATATATTATATATATATATATATATACTAAGCAATTAAGGGTTTGCAACAAATTGCCTCACCACACACCGAATTAGAAATAGCAGTCAAAGAGTTATAGCTATTCTTTCTACTAAAAGGGGGATCTCAGTTGCTAAACCCTTAATTGCTTAGTATTACTTTAATTTTCCTCGAATGAGGCTTTTACATGCCGAAATCTACTTGTTGTAATTAATAATTATTCCAATTAATTAATTTCACCTTTATTGTTACTGATATATATATATATATATATATATATATATATATATATATATATATATATATATATATATATATATAATATATATAAACTGAGCGGATACTTACCAGGCTGAAAAATGTACTTTAATGAGGTCAATTGGTTCGACTAAAAATCCTGCAAGGCGGTAACCCAGCATGGCCGCAATTTAATGACTGAAACAATTAAAAAAAAAGAAGCATAGCAATATACGAAAATTGTCATCGATGTCAACAACTTCTCCGTCCCGCTTTCACAAATTCAGCGAAACAGAAATGAAAGCACAACACACACACACACACACACACACACACACACACACACACACACACATATTGGCTGACCCACACACTCATACAATTTCTTCAGAATGTCACGGTTTTAAGGTCAACATTTTTAAAGCATAAATAGCTACGAGTGTGCGTCTTTGCATGTATCTATATGTGTGGGTGTTTGTGCGTGTGTGAGCACAGTCCACCCATACCCAAGGTGGTCGCATCGTCTCATTTGACCCAGCCACGAAATTTTTTTTCTCCCTCGAGTGTTCCGGATCCCATTAATGAACTAATTTGCATACAACCAGTCAGAGCTCACCTTCAACTTGTTCTCAGGTTAATAAACAGGAGTGTCTGTATGGGAAGTAGCTCGCTTACCAACCACATGGTTCCGTGTTCAATCCCACTACATGGTACCATGGGCAAATGTCTTCTACCATAGCCTACGGACCGACCAAAGCTTTGTCAGTGGATTTTGTACACGGAAACAGAAGGAAGCCCGTCGTATATATGAATATATATATATATATATATATATATATATATGTATGTATGTATGTATGTATGTGTGTGTGTGTATGTTACTGTGTCTGTGTTTGTCCTCCCAACATAGTTTCACAACCGATGCTGGTGTGTTTGCGTCCCCTTAACTTAGCGGTTCGGTATAGGAGACCGATAGAATAAGTACTAGGTTTACAAATAATAGGTCCTCGGGTCGATCTACTGGACAAAAGTCGGTGTGCTCCAGCATGGCCACAGTCAAATGACTGAAACATGTAAAAGAGAGTATACAATATATATAGATACATATATATATATATATATATATATATATATATATATATATATATACATACAACCATATATATATATATATATATATATATATATATATAATATATTATATATATACATACAACCATATATGTATACATATATATATATATATACATGGTTATAATTCGGAATGGTCATTTGGCAGTTTAGGCAATAAATATATAAACATAGTCGCTGGAGTGGCAGTGTGGCTTGCTAACCAACCACATGGTTCTGGGTTCAGTCCCACTGCGTGGCATCTTGGGCATGTGTCTTCTGCTATAGCCCCGGGCCGACCAAAGCCTTTGAGTGGATTTTGGTAGACGGAAACTGAAAGAAGCCTATCGTATACATGTACATATATATATATATATGTGTGTGTGTGTTTGTGTCTCTGTGTTTGTCCTCCTAGCATTGCTTGGCAACCGATGCTGGTGTGTGTACGTCCCCGTCACTTAGCGGTTCGGCAAAAGAGACCGATAGAATAAGTACTGGGCTTACAAAGAATAAGTCCCGGGGTCGATTTGCTCGACTAAAGCTGGTGCTCCAGCATGGCCGCAGTCAAATGACTGAAACAAGTAAATATATATATATATATATATATATATATATAGATTATCCGTAATAATGAAGGGTGAAATTAATTAATTTGGAATAATTATCAATTACACCAAGTAGTCTTCGGCATGTAAAAGCCTCATTCGAGGAAAATTTAAGTAATACTAAGCAATAAAGGGTTTAGCAACGAATTGCCTTACACATACCGAATTTAGAAATAGCAGTCAAAGAGTTATAGCTATTTCTTCTACTAAAAAGGGAGATCTCAGTAAAAAACAGCAATTGGAAGGCAGACACAAACAGGTAAGAGAGAATGAATTGACGGCAATCTATCATTCATTTTAAGTTATCTACGGACGTACGTTTCGAAATCAAGTTTTTAGGAAAGCATAAGAATTAAATATTAAATATTAAATAATTCTATCTTACCGAAACTTCTTTTCTCTTCAGCGTAGATAGAATACTATAATCATAAATGATTATATATTGAATTTTGAGATACTAGAAGGCACCAACTCAACTCAGTATCAGAGCGAGCTAGAATCCGCAACTAGTATCATCGAATTCAATGTGTGAATGAAACGATTGTGTCACAGCCCCTTCCCACCCGCGTGTAGCCAAAACAAGATGCTGTGGTCATCTACTGAGATAAAATATGGTTATCCGTAATAATGAAGGGTGAAATTAATTAATTTGGAATAATTATCAATTACACCAAGTAGTCTTCGGCATGTAAAAGCCTCAATCGAGGAAAATTTAAGTAATACTAAGCAATAAAGGTTTAGCAACGAATTGCCTTACCACATACCGAATTTAGAAATAGCAGTCAAAGAGTTATAGCTATTTCTTCTACTAAAAAGGGAGATCTCAGTAAAAACAGCAATTGGAAGGCAGACAAACAGGTAAGAGAGAATGAATTGACGGCAATCTATCATACATTTTTAAGTTATCTACGGACGTACGTTTCGAAATCAAGTTTTTAGGAAAGCATAAGAATTAAATATTAAATATTAAATAATTCTATCTTACCGAAACTTCTTTTCTCTTCAGCGTAGAATACTATAATCATAAATGATTATATATTGAATTTGAGATACTAGAAGGCACCAACTCAACTCAGTATCAGAGCGAGCTAGAATCCGCAACTAGTATCACCGAATTCAATGTGTGAATGAAACGATTGTGTCACCAGCCTTTTAGTAGAAGAAATAGCTATAACTCTTTGACTGCTATTTCTAAACTCGGTATGTGGTAAGGCAATATTGCTTAGTATTACTTAAATTTTCCTCGAATGAGGCTTTTACATGCCGAAGACTACTTGGTGTAATTGATAATTATTCCAAATTAATTAATTTCACCCTTCATTATTACGGATAACCATATTTTATCTCAGTAGATGACCACAGCATCTTGTTTTGGCTACACGCGGGTGGGAAGGGGCTGGTGACACAATCGTTTCATTCACACATTGAATTCGGTGATACTAGTTGCGGATTCTAGCTCGCTCTGATACTGAGTTGAGTTGGTGCCTTCTAGTATCTCAAAATTCAATATATAATCATTTATGATTATAGTATTCTACGCTGAAGAGAAAAGAAGTTTCGGTAAGATAGAATTATTTAATATTTAATATTTAATTCTTATGCTTTCCTAAAAACTTGATTTCGAAACGTACGTCCGTAGATAACTAAAAAATGAATGATAGATTGCCGTCAATTCATTCTCTCTTACCTGTTTGTGTCTGCCTTCCAATTGCTGTTTTTACTGAGATCTCCCCCCCTTTTTAGTAGAAGAAATAGCTATAACTCGTTGACTGCTATTTCTAAATTCGGTATGTGGTAAGGCAATTCGTTGCTAAACCCTTTATTGCTTAGTATATATATATAGATAGACATATATAGATATATATATATGTATCTATATATCTATCTATCTATTTATCTATCTATCTTTATATATACCTTTATAAATGTCTATATATCTTCATACATACATACATACATACATACATACATACATACATACATACATACATACATAGGTGTATATACTCAGACACGCATATCTGAAACAAAATAGTAACAAAGGTTGTACTAGATAATTATTACTTTATATAGTTGTGGCGTGTAATTAAATGTAAATTATAAGCTAGTTGATGTTTAATTGTTAAAGGTATCAGCAGGAAGCTTGCATGCGTATGTGTGTCTGTTGATGCGCCAATGCTCGTGTCCCCTTCGCAAGCGAAAAACGAACCCATTTCAATTCGAAACTCTCACGTCGGTTTTATATGACGCAAGGGAAGAAATTCTAGATGTTATTTTTTATACCCGCCAGGCTTCATCAGGTGTCTTGGGGAAATTTGAAACCTGAGTTCACATTCCTAAGGTATTTTTATGTACCTGTATCTATAGTTATATTTCTCTCTCTCTCTCTCTCTCTCTCTCTCTCTCCTCGCACACATATATGTATATATACAGATAGATAGATAGATAGATAGATAGATAGATAGATAGATAGATATAGACAGACAGAG
>NC_043025.1:904822-922322 GCF_006345805.1 Octopus sinensis
CTATTTCTTTACTACCCATAAGGGGATAAACACAGACGGACAAACAAGGACAGACAAACGGATTAAGTCGACTATATCGACCCCAGTGCGTAACTGGTACTTATTTAATGGACCCCGAAAGGATGAAAGGCAAAGTCGACCTCGGCGGAATTTGAACTCAGAACGTAACGGCAGACGAAATACCTATTTCTTTACTACCCACAAGGGGCTAAACACAGAGAGGACAAACAAGGACAGACAAACGGATTAAGTCGTCTGTATCGACCCCAGTGCGTAACTGGTACTTATTTAATGGACCCCGAAAGGATGAAAGGCAAAGTCGACCTCGGCGGAATTTGAACTCAGAACCTAACGGCAGACGAAATACCTATTTCTTTACTACCCACAAGGGGCTAAACACAGAGAGGACAAACAAGGACAGACAAACGGATTAAGTCGTCTGTATCGACCCCAGTGCGTAACTGGTACTTATTTAATGGACCCCGAAAGGATGAAAGGCAAAGTCGACCTCGGCGGAATTTGAACCCAGAACGTAAAGGCAGACGAAATACTGCTAAGCATTTCGCCCGGCGTGCAAACGTTTCTGCCAGCTCGCGCCTTAATAAAAGCGAAATTCCCTTGTGCCTGTGACCCCTGTCCCTCAGTCTACATAGACATATTCTACCCTTTTGGAATCAGGATGATCCCAGGATTGAAACTCTGCTCTTCATTTGGTTCTTGAAGATCCAGCATTGGGATCTGGTTTAAAACCATTTTGGCTGCTATTTCTAGCAGTAAGCCACAGTGGGAGGTACAAGAGTTACGTCCCTTAGTTTAAAGTGTTACCAAGGAATTTGTAGTTTTTCACTTTTCTCAGTTATTAGACTGCGGCCACGCTGGGGCACCGCATTGAAGAATTTTAATCCAAGAAATTGACACCAGTTATTTCTCATTTTTGTCTGGTAGATTTTATTGGCCTTTTACAGCGAACCGCTAAGTCACATGGAGATAAACGTAAACGACGGACACACACACAAAGCCACAATACACGAACGCACACACACACACACATACATACATACATACATACGTACATACGTACATGCATACGTATATACATACGTACATACGTACATACATACACATACATACATACATACGTACATACGTACATGCATACGTATATACAGACGTACATACGTACATATACGCATACATAATACATACATAATACATATATACATACACACATACTTACGTACATACGTACATACACACACACATCCGAACATACATACATAATACATACATACATACCACATACATACACACAGAAATGTATGTGTATATATATATATATATATATATATAATATATATATACATATATACACATATACATAATATATATATATATATATATATATTATATATATCATCATCGTTTAACGTCAGTTTTCCATGCTAGCATGGGTTGGTGACGGTTCGACCGTCGTCTGGAAGCCAGGAGGCTGCACCAGGCTCCAATCTGATCAGGTATTGTCTCTACAGCTGGATGCCCTTCCTAACGCCAACCACTCTGAGTTTAGAGGGCGCTTCTTTCGTGCCACCAGCACAGGTACCCCAGGAGGCTGGCAATGGCCACAATCGGTTGTTGCTTTTTATGTGCCCCCAGCACGGAAGCCAGTCAAGACGGCGGTGGCATCAGCCTCGTTGAGATGGTGTTTGTATGTGCCACTGGCACGGGTATCACAACTACAATTTCCATTTGATCTTATTTCGATGTTGATGTACTTGACTCAGTAGGTCTCCTCAAGCACAGCAGGTAACCCTACGATCCAAGGTAAGCACAGTAGGCCGTCCTGCGATCCAAGGTATTTTCGATGGGTTGGGGCTGTTATGTGAAGCTGGTGCAGGGAAACAGCCTCACGTTATTTGTCGTGTCTTCGCTGTCACAGCATATCTCCAGAGGTCTCGGTCTTTCGTCATTGCCTCTGTGAGGCCCAACGCTCGAAGTCAAGCTTGATCACCTCATTCCATGTCTTCCTAGGTCTACTTCTACCCCGGATTCCTTCAACTGTTTGGGAGTGGCACTTCTTCGCACATCTCTCCTCATCCATCCGGAGTACATGACTATACCAGCGCAAACTTCTTTCTTGCATGCCACATCCGATGCTTGTTATGTCCAGCATTTCTCTCATATATATATATATTTTATATATATATTATATATATTCAATTCGAATCGAAATCCAATTGAACCAGCCAGGACCCCTGGTCTGGTGGTACGTAAAAAGCACTATCCGACTCGTGGCCGATGCCAGCACCGCCTCGACTGGCTTCCGTGCCGGTGGCACGTAAAATGCACCAATCCGACCGTGGCCGTTGCCACTCTCGCCTGGCACATGTGCAGGTGGCACGTAAAAAGCACCTACTACACTCACGGAGTGGTTGGCGTTAGGAAGGGCATCCAGCTGTAGAAACATTGCTAGATAAGACTGGAGCCTGGTGCAGCCTTCTGGCTTCCCAGATCCCCGGTCGAACCGTCCAACCCATGCTAGCATGGAGAAGAATGACATTAAACAATGATGATGATTTTATTTTATTTATCTAGTTTCATCTCACGAGCTGTGACCATGCTGGGGCACCACCATTCTGCTGGAAGCACCGCCATTATATATATATATAGATAGATAGATAGATTTATCTCTCTGTCTAAATGGAATAAGTATAAAAATGAATATTGTCAATTTAATTAAAAAGTTCCATATGTGGCTGAAGTGTGCTTTACATTTTAAATCTGATGTAATACTTACATTGTTTAATTAAATGAGTAGCATGAAACGATTGTACTACACTACCTTGGATATCCTTGTTGCTTGTATTGATTATATATATATATATATATTATGGCGACTCCGGCACTCGGCCATTCGAGCTTAGCCCGAATATAAATATAATAAGGTGGACGTGTATTTATAAGCATTTTTTTCTGCCAACACTGACTTCAAGTATGTAATTGCAGCCAATAACTTGGGCTCCTTTTATGAGCCTGGTCGCTGTTGGTTTATTTTCGTTCACCGTCTGTGTCAGAAAAATGTCATTCGTAGTAGACGTTCTCTCGACATCGTTCACACGCGCCTGACTCGGGCTCAGAAGTTACAGCCCGAGTTCTTATCAATAATCGTAAAAATAAAATTAATTCAAATACAATATTTTCTTGAAACTATAAATTTTTGAGAGATTAATATTTAATTCAAATCCATGAAAACTTTCCGTTCTGTAATATTCTTAAAGGAACGTTATATGAAATTGTCACCCATAGATATGACCCTAGAATCGATCTATTGCTTTTCAATCTGTTTTAGGGTTAGTTAGGGTTAGGATTAGGGGTGGGGGAAGGGTATCTTTTTTTCTTCAGAAATGTAAATAAACCCAATCTCTTCTTAACGAGGGACATATTCATACGGCACAGAATGTTTTTTTTACCTCAATAGACGTCATTGATTGTTTGAAATGCAGAAATTGTAGAAAAAAAACAACAAATATCTTACATACTATAGAATTTTCTCAATAAAGCCAAGAGAAAAAGATGTTTTATAAACACATTCTACCAGTATACGAAGTTTTAAAAGTGTTTAGTTACGTGGAAATTACTTTAAAAAACTGCCGTTCAAACAGAAAGATCCGGAACGAAAATTTATCCAGCAACGGGCTAATAGGAACGAGCCTGGTAGGTGTAAAAGACAAACTGGCATCTCTTGTCAAGATTACAAGCGACAGTCAGATCGCTGATGTTTGCTTGTGCACTCCCCTGTCGTAATTCATTGCTCTTACTCTGTGCATCTGTGCGCAAAGATCAGTTGTGTTTTGCAGGGTTGCTTTATTTTAATCTTTAACTTAGAAAGGAGAGAAAGACAGTGTTAGATGTAAAAAAAATAAGCCATTTGGGGCTAGAAATAAAGCGGGAAAACGTGAAATTCTTCGAGTAAAATGTGTCTTATACGAAGACTGTGATGAGCCCGTGTGACGCTGATGACCTGGAATCGCCCCCTGAGATATATATATATATATATATGTGTGTGTGTGTGTGTGTGTGTGTGTGTATTCATGAACGTATGCGCGTAATATTATATATATATATATATATATATATAATATATATATATATATATATATATAGTGGGTGTGGTGTGTGTGTGCGGTGTTTTGGTGTGTGTGTATATTCATGAACGTATGCGCGTATATATATATATATGTGTGTGTTGTGTGTGTGTTGTGGGTATTCATGAACGTATGCGCGTATATATATATAATATATATATATGGTGTGTGTGTATTCATGAACGTATGCGCGTATATATATATATATATGTGGGGGGGGGCCCATAAAGACACACCCGATTGTTTTGATGTCACGATGGGAAGATCTGCTTCAGCACAAGTAGCTGATTTGGTCTGAATATATATACTTTCGGAAATGGCAGATCAGTTCCCAAACATCGATAGAGGTCGATATCTTGATGATTGTTCACTTTAGCTCCAAAATGTTTCTGACCAAAAAGTACAAAAGGTTAAGAATAGTTTAGTTAAGTTGTTTTTTGCCGTAGAATGGGCTTAGGCATTGTCTTTAGGATGTTGTAACGAAAGCCATCTTTAAATGAAAAACAGTGGAAAAAACGATGACTTTTTCAGTTGTTTTTAAATTTTCAATTTCTCTGAAGAATCTCTTGAAAGTTATTTTGGACTCGAAGGTAAGTGAATTAATTTTTGATTTTTTCGTTTGACTAGTGATTTTTCGATATATATCATGAACAGTTAGTTCATATGTACGTAGCAGTCAGGTCCTTTCGAGTGCTATTGGTAACATGTAACCCAATACAAGCTTGCTTGGTGAGGAGGGTGTTTATTGGACACCCTGCGGGATGAAAAAAAAACCGTCAAAGGGCGGAGGACCTCTGAGAGTCAACGGCCATCCAATAAATGTTAGCACGGGTACGCAGAAATTCCGGGATGGTGTCCGGCGTGCTGAAAGACCACTGGGAGTGAGGCGCCCCTCACCTTTTGTTAAAGCAAGTCTCTTTACCGCCAGTTGACAACCAGTGTTGGTGTGTTTATATTCCCCATAACTTTGAGGTTTGGTGCAAAGGAGACCAATAGAATAAGTACCAGACCTTAAAAACAATTGTTTGACTAAAACCCTTCTTATCACTCTCTTTCATATTCCATATGCCCCAGCATAGCTGCAGTCAAATGACTAAAGTAAAAGATAAAAGGCATATATATAGGAATTGAAACCCATTCCTGGTGCAGTTTTGCCTTCAGGCAATGGCGACCACGGTGGAATTTGAACACAGAACGTAGCGGCAGATGAAATACCACAAAGCATGCTAACGTTTCTGCCAACACGCCACCTTCTTTCAGTTTCTGTCTACCAAATCCACTCCCAAGGCTGTGCTTGGTCTGGGGATGTAGTAGAAGACACTTGCCCAAGGTGCCAAACAGTGGGACTGAACCCAGGATCATATGAGTGGGAAGCCAACTTCCCAACCACAAAACCACACCTGCACTCATGGCTTCTAATAATTAATTAGCATTAAGAGATGCAAATTAATAAACTTGGCCCCAAACCATGACTAAAAGTTAACAAATTCATTCAGTCTCCTTTCATCGCACATCAACCATCGAATGAGAAACCATTTCGAAAGAAAGAAAAAAGCTTTTCAACTTTATTGTTCTTTACTGTTTTTTTTTTATTGTTTGTCTTTTTAATGAACTTATCTTTTGGTATCTGAGGGGTTTTGGTCAAACTTCCGCCACTGCCATCACCAACACCACCAGTGAAAGTACAGAAGTACAAGTCTGAATAAAATCAAATAAAACTCTGAAATCAGTGCTCCAGTGTGGCCACAGTCTGATTGGAACCAGTTAAAAAATAAAAGGAAATGTCAGAAGTGAGTGATGTAGTCTTGACATGATCAGGTTCGGTGTGAGCATTCCGTGTTTAGAACCATGACTAATTAATTCAGGGTTTGTATTAGTTTAGATAACTCCATGGTGTTGAAGGTGACGTGGCGGAGGAGGACGTGTTTCTGAGCTCTGTTGAGTCATTGAGGGCTTTATGGGTTACAAGCCAAGTGAGACCATAACCTCATGGCCTATGCCAGCGGGTGTAACCAGCCTACTTATGCGTACCTTTCCTTCATTGGACACTAAACTCTGCTTGCGAAGACCTGTGAGGCTCACTGTCCAAGGCTACGACCCCCCAATGAGCGCTATGGGGGAGCTCGGCTCGGCTCGGCCATCGGCTCGGTCGGCTCGGCTCGGCTCGGCTCGACTCGGCTCGGCTCGGCTCGGCTCGACTCGGCTAATACAAATATAGGTGTGTGTGTATGGTATATATATATGTATATACAAATATATGTGTATATGTGTATGTTTAATACGGTTTGGATTTCTATTAACAACGACCACCTGCATGATTAGCAATAAAATAATTCGTTTTTTTGGTGGCGGGGTGTCAGAAAATTTGAACTAGTCTTGCTGGGTTTAACTTTTAGATTAGTCATGCGTTGCTAAAGAGGAGGGTAATTTAGATAAATTTATAAAGGCAGTACAGTAGGCATAGGGCCCACATGAATTTGTTTTCGAATGAAAAATACTTTAATTCTACTACACTTGCCTCTATATACATGGTTTAAAGAGTAATGAGAAAAGATATTCTTTGGAATGGTCTGTTTTTTGAGGGACCCTTACTTCAGAATAAATATAAATAAGTATAAGCTATGTGTTAAGGAATCCCTTCCATCCTTAAGTTTTTTGGGCCCAAAACTTTAAATTTGCTGAGGTGATCCCTTCTGCAACCATAGGTTTTCATCTACTCTTTGAAAGGGTATAGAAATAAAAATGGTTGTTGTAAAAATTGTATAGCTTACGGGAATTTGAAACCGGCGCGTTTGAATTTCTATTAACGACAACCAATTGCATGTTTAAGTAATGAAATAATGTTGTTTTTCTTTTGTGGGTGTTAGAAAATTTGAATAGCATTGTCGATGCGAGTTGTGCATTGTTGTACTTTGGATACAGTTATATATTTGAGATTTGTTAATTGTTGTTAATGTTGTTTCTTTTTCTTCCCCATTTTTGGGTGAAATAGAGGAACAACGAATAGGCAGTTACGCCGCGGTGGCGGGCAAAAGCCTGCCAGCTGACATTCTGCGATTGAAAGAATTGGTATTGGAGCAGAAGGATTTCGGAAAGTACAAGGATTATTTAAAAAAGAGGGAGACTGCCTTAGGCTGATACCCCCGGGAGAAGCGATGGAAAGAGCAGAGAGGAAAATAATAATATACAGAATGCTGGATGTAGAAGAAACAAAAGAGTGGAAGTAGCAGAGGAATGCCTGAGCGAAGTGAAGGAGAGTAGAGTAACGACGTTTTATACTCGGGGAAGGAAGTACGGCACGGTGGAGGTTCACTTCGTGAATGAGGAGGAAACGAAAAAGTACTCCACGATGCTGTTGAGATCAGCCAGGTGGGCACTTTTGCCAACCTAATGTGGTAAAAGAGTGACAAGAGTACAGATAGGGAGAGTGCCACCCAAAATAGAGGAGGAATGGCTGTTGGAAGCTATCCTGTACAACTGTGAGGAGGAGACCAAGATTATCAAGGTGGCAAAATTTGCTGAGATAAACTGATGGGGATATAGACTGGAAATATTGGTCCATATAACCCTGCCTGACTTGCACAAGATAGCAGAGGAGTTGGTGCTCCCTGATGACACCCGGTTGAGAATTGTGGTGAAGGGGAAGCCTCCAATATGTTATAATTGCGGTACAAGAGGACACATGAAGGCAAGGTGTCCCCAGAGACGAGGAAAGAACGGAGAACTAAGCAGAGGTAGAGGAAGTAATAGTGGTGGAGGAAAAGGAGGAGGAAATAGGGGGCAGAAAAAGAACAAGTGCGGAGTCACCGCCCAAAACTGAAAAAGAAGAAAAAAGCGGTAAAAGTACAAGAGAAAAAATTAGTAGAGAAAAGAGACGAGTGAAAATCGAACCCCAGAGCCAACAACAAGAAGGAGAGAAGAAATAGACAAAGAGGAGAAATATGAGGAGTGGAAAGGGGAAGTAAGGAGGAGAATGGAATATGTGAGGCAAAGAAAGCAGCCGACTGAATGATGATAATTTACGATAAGATTGTGTGAATTGAGGAAAAGATTGCAAAGGTGAAGAATTTAATAAGAGTAAGACTGGATGAAGAGGTGTTTGGTAGCGAGGAAAGAGCAGTACTGTTGGAGAGAGAGAGAGTCGAGAAATTGACGGAATTGTTTGGAACAAGAATAAGGAAAACTGGACTGTACATTTCAAAGAAAGCAACGAGAATGAAATTCTTTGAAAAACAAAAAAAAAAAAAAAAAAGAAAATTTTTTTTCGAGGATATTGTTTACTTTAATATTTGTGTCTTTGTGAAATAGATGTTGGTTGGATTATGTTCTTCATTATCTTTGTATTAATGGCGGTGGAGAAGGATGGCGTTCCAGTGTCTTTTGTTTATTTGAACTCATAAAATTCATAATCATCATCATCGTTTAGCGTCCGCTTTCCATGCTGGCATGGGTTGGACGGTTCAACTGGGGTCTGGGAAGCCAGCAGGCCCAGTCTGATCTGGCAATGTTTCTACGGCTGGATGCCCTTCCTAACGCCAAACCACCTTGAGTGTAGTGGGTGCTTTTTACGTGCCACCGGCACAGGTGCCAGACCCGTCTGGCAAACGGCCACGATTGGATGGTGCTTTTTACGTGCCACCGGCACGGGGGCCAGGTGAGTCTGGCAAACGGCCACGAACGGATGGTGCTTTTTACGTGCCACCGGCATGAGGCCAGTCAGGGCGGCGCTGGCAACAGCCACGTTCGGATGGTTCTCTTACGTGCCACCGGCACTAGTATCACAGCTGCAATTTCCATTGATGCTGATAGATTACGATTCTCACTTGCCTCAACAGGTCTTCACAAGTAGAGTTTTGTGTCCCAAGAAGGAGCGGTATGCATAAGTGGACTGGCTACATCCCGTGTAGAGGCCACGGGTTATGGTCTCACTTGTCCTGCCGGGTCTTGTGTAATTAAAATTACTTCATCAGTAATCCACATCCGCATCCACTCTATTACTCCAATATAAATATCTTTTATAGGTAATTCCAGCCTGAAGAATTCAATATGTTATATAATAATAATAATAATAATGATTTTAGTCAGTTGTCTGTTTGCTCAACAATATCAAAAATATGTTTGGGAAATTATTGGCAGATACATTCGTTTGCTTCCGGGAAAACTGAAAATTGAGAATAATTCTTTAGCCTGAAGAGAAGGTGTGGAAGGATGAGCGGGAGGAGAGGTGGTGGTCATGGGGAAGACTCTTGTAAAGGATTATTCCTGTTGAAATTAAGTAATGAGATTATTAACTGAAAACATGTAAACTTGTCTTGTTCAATTATCAATGTCCCTTAAGTGTTGCATTATCTACACAAGTGCAATCTCTGAAATAATTTGAAAACAGCTAAATTGAATTGAGAAGAAATAATTCAATTAAAAACAGAAGACATTGATAATGCTTGTTCTTTTCTGAAGAATTATATTTGACAGAAGGAATTACACAATGTTGTTGTTATTAACAATGCTGTTCAAATATTTGCTTTTAAATTTCTCATTTTATATTAAAAAAATATAAACACTGCTCCTAATGAAAACTGTTTTCTTTTCTTTTATCTTGTTTTAAATTTTTAAATTTAAAAATCAAACAAAATGTATTAGGGGGTAAAACGTAGTGACTTCATGCAAAATTTTAATATGAAACAAATTCACAAACTGGAATAAAAACAAAAAAAATTATCATACTTCAAATAAACTTGCAGACATAAGTCCATTAAAGGCATCATTATGAAAACATATTCAAAATTTGGTTATTAATAACCAAATAGTAGAAACCGATGACAAGATGAGACATTTCAAATAGATTTTTTATAATGAACTGCTGTCAAATGTAAATAAAGGAAATGTTAACACAGGAGATAATGACTGCGAACGATCTGCTAATTAAAGTGCAATTAGCAACATGGGTGATGGTTTAATTAGCAACACTCACTGGTAAAGAAAAACAGGGATTACCTCCCCTTGCCTTTCAACTCCATCCAAGCATGTTCCATGCATTAAATACCTGCCAGTTGTTACTTGGGGATTCGACAGGATTTTTAGCGGATTGCTTAGAATGTATTGAAGTAGTCATTCTGGCATTCTGTGCCCTGAGTTCAAATCCCATCAACGCCAACTTTGCTTTTTCATTCTTTCAATACAACATCAGGTACTGAAAGGAATGCATCATTATATTTTGCACTCTCTCATTCTCTCTCTCTCTCTCCCCCCCCTCTCTCTCTCTCTTTCTCTCTTTTTCTTTGAAAGATTTCCACTGTGGTTTGACAGAGAGAGGGGTTAGCTACATCATGTTTAAAATACCCAAATATGAGTGTGAGGAAGGCATCCTTATGATTCTGACAACATATGATGACTGAAGACAGGGAATGGATATGAATAGACCCCCTCATCAATAGATATACCCAATACTCAATCCTATTGAACAACCACAGTTATCTGTGGTAGTAGTAAGTACATCAGATAAAAATGCTATCTGATGCGTCTACTGAAAATCTAAGCAGGGTCCTGTCAAACTGTTCCTGTCTATTTATTTGCACAAGCTAATAAAGAACCAATGAGAGATCGTGTATGTGGTGGTTAGGTCTGTTAGATGTAGCAGCCACATCTGCCTCGTATCTTAAAACAAGGACATGTGAACAACGTGGTTATATGGTCATTGCAAATAGGAAAAAGACAGGATGGTCACAGCTAGAATGCTTTTGATCTCAGGCCTGCGCAGTCAGGGTTGACCAAGTGCTAAACAGCACATTTTATTATTAGTATTGTTGTGTTATTGTTGTTAAGGGACGGAAATGTGAGCACATCAGGCAAAACGCTTAGTAGCATTCTTCTGACTTTACATTCCAAATTCTGATTACCATGAAGCTGACTTTGCCTTTCATCCTGTTAGGGTCAGTAAAATAGGTACCAGTTGAGTACTGGGGTTGATAATGGACTATATATTCCCTTTACCAAAATTGTTTTTATCTTCATCATCATCATCATCATCATCATCATCATTATGGCGGCAAGTGGCAGAAACATTAGCACATTGGACAAAATGCTTAGCAACATTTTATTCACCTTTATGTTCTGAGTTCAAAATTCACCAAGGTAGACTTTGCCTTTAATCCTTTCAGGGGTCAATAAATTAACTATCAGTGAAGACACTGGGGTCATTGTAATTGACTAATCATCCTTCTCCAAATTCAGCCTTCTGCCTTAGTAGAAGTTATCATATTATTAATATTATTATTATTATATTATTCAGTAGTTTTATTTTTTTAGCGTGCTTTCACTTCACTACCGAGCGCAGCTCTGTGTGCCTGGGTATGTGCTGTGATTTGTTGTGATGCTCTGATGGTTATTGTATGGAAAGTGTTCTGCGTAGGATGTGTGCAGTGCCTAGTAGTGCAATTTCTGTATGTTATATGTGTTTGTAAGTCCTGGTGTTTTTGTTATGTATTTGTCTGATATTTTTTTATCATGCCTAATGCACCTACTATGATAGGAATTGTTTCTGTTTCAGGTTCCACATTCTAGTTACCTCTATTTCCAGGTCTTTGTATTTTGAGAGTTTCTCCATTTCTTTTAGAGACACGTTGTCATCTGCCGGTATTGATACATCAATTAGAAAGCATTTTTTTCTTCATGATCTCTGACAAATATATCTGGTCTGTTGGCCTTAATTGCTCTATCTGTGTGTATCGGCATATCCCAGAGTATGGTTGCTTTCTCGTTTCTGTGACCTTTTCTGGTGTGTGCCTATACCATCTTTTTCTGTTGTTATTCCATAATGTTGGCAAGCTTCCAATGTATGTAGGTTCCAACTCTGTCATGTCTGTGAATTATTCCTTCTTAGCCAGGACTGGGCAGCTAGAGATAATATGATTTATTGTTTCTTGTCCATCTCCACATATTCTGCAGTTACTTGTAATATTTCTTTCATTACAGTTTTTGGTAATTTCTGGGGGGAGGCTTTGGTCCTGTGCTGCAATTAAAAATCCCTCTGTTCTGCTTGAGTCCTGAGCTTCTCAACCATTGCTGGGATTTTTCTTTGTCTATTTCTTTTGCGTTTAGTTTAGTGCAGTATTTACCATGAAGGGGTTTTCTGCCATCGTTTATCATGGCTCGTTGCTGTTCTATTTTTAGTTGGATTTCATTTGTTTTATAGCTTTTGTTGTTTCTTATCATTCTCTCTTCTTCTTCTCTTGTGTTTATTAGGTGGTATGATTTTCTTGTTTGTATTTGTCAGCTTCCTTAAATACTGAGAACAGTTTTTGTTTTGCTCGTGTTTTGCTGCTATCTGGATCAGTTTTCCTTCCTTCTGAAGTAGGTATTTTTGCAGTCCTATGGTGGTTATTTATAGTAGTTTTCCAGATGTATAAGGCCTCTACCACCTTCTATACGTTGTATATATAGTCTTTCTATGTCAGATTTTGGGTGATGCATCCTAGATCCTGTCAGTATTTTCTTGTTTTCCTATCTATTTGGGACAGTTCATTTCGTGTCCAGTTAAGGATATTGTAGCTGTAACTTATAACTGGGACAGCTAAAGTGTTGATACCTATTATCTTGTTTTTTAGCATTGAGCTCTGTTTTCAGTATTGATCTAACTCGTCTATAATATTCTTTTTTTATTTTCTCTTTCATTGTGTGTGTGTTGTGTCTTATCTAGTTCATGGATTCCTAAGTATTTGTAAGTTTGGCTTTGGTCTAATTCTTTTATTTCATTGGTTTTATCTAGTGTGATGTTGTTACTCTTAACTAGTTTTCCTCTTTCATGGTTACTTTGGCGCATTTTTCTAATCCAAATTTCATATCTATTTCTTTGGTAAATCCATGAACTGTCTTAATAGTGTTTCCAGCGGTTGTCATTTGCAGCGTATAGTTTTAGGTCATCCATATATAAAAGGTGGCTGATCGTTTGCCGTAACATTTATTCCGCATCCAGTTCTATTAGCATATCAGATAGAGGTGACAGTGCCAAGAGAAAAGGAGTGGAGAGAGCGTGTCTCCCTGGAATATTCCTCTTCTAATGGGGATGTCTTTTGGTTTTCATGAGTCCCTCTTTTGTTTGGAGGTGTAGGACTGTTTGCCATTTATTCATAGAGTGCTCTATGAATTTTATGATTGTTGGTGCTACTTTGTTAATGGTTAGTGTTTCAAGGATCCATGTGTGGGGGATGCTATCAAACGCCTTTTTGTAGTCAATCCAGGCCATACTGAGGCCTTTCTTCTTTCTGTGGCTGTTTTCAGTTATTAATCATTAGTTGATCTTTACAGCCATATGAGCCCTTGCGGCATCCTTTCTGCTCTTCTGGGAACAGTTTGTTTTCGTCCAGGTGCTTGTTCAGCCTTTGCGATATCACTGCAGTAAATGCCTTGAACATAGTAGGGAGGCAGGTTATTGGTCTGTAGTTTTCTGGTTTTGTTGTTTCATTTGATTTGGGAATTAAGATGGTTTTCCCTTCGTGAGCCATTCAGGCATTGTCTCTGGCTCTGCTAGTATGCTGTTAAAGTTTTCAGCCAGCTTTTTGTGCATCCTGTTAGATATTTCAACCAGAAGTTGGGGATCTTGTCATGCCCAGGTGCCTTCCAGTTGCTTAGGTTTTGCAGTGCCTGGGTGACCTCTTCAGTTGTTATGGGGTCCAAAGTTGTTCAGATGCCGAGTTTGTTTATTTTCATACTCCTTTTCTTTGGCTGTTCGTTCGCCGACCATATTCTTCAGAATTCTTCCAATTCTTCTGCCGTTGGTGCTGCAGTGACTTCTATTTTATTTTTGCCCAGTTCTTGGTAGAACTTTTTGGGGTCGGAGTTGAACTTTTTGTTCTGTTCAAAGAAGCGTTGGCGTTTCTCGTATCGGCGGATCCTTGAGCTTTGGCAAGGATATCTTGCTTCAGCTTTTCTTTTATCTCCGGCAAATCTTTTTCTGGGATGTTATATTTGCGGAGCATTTTGTTCTCTTTTTGTTGCTCAGTAGCGTTGCTTGTTTGCTGATTTCATTAAGAATCGACAGGTCTTTTCTAATTTTTTTAAATTTTGTTTTGGATGTTATTTATCCACAGGGTTTGTTTGGGTGGTGGTACTCCTGTTTGGGCGGGTTGGGTGAGTATCCAGCTTCTTTTGTGGCTGCAGTGGCTGCTGCGTATATCAAGTCATTTCGTTCAGTGATATCACTTTTTTTTGTTCAGTGGCTAGTTCAGTGACGGCTAGGTTTATGTTGTTATAATGGTGTTGTTATTGCGTTTATTTTTATTCTTGGGAGGTATGGTCAGTGGTCCATTTTGAGCTCTGTGGTTTTTAGTTCTTTGATTATTTTATTTTTTATTATCATAATCATTAGGCTCCCCTTCGTTGTTTACATTGTGTTTGTGGGAATGTTGCGTTTGTCTTCGTGTTTTACAGTTTCAGTGTTTATATTATTGGGCATTGTGTGTGGCTTCTATCTACATTTTCCTGGTGTATTTTTTCTTTTAAATGTTCTATTTCTATTTCTGATATTTTTTTGGCTTTGAGAATGTATCTTCGTACGTTAGCTAATTTATTAGGGTTCATTGCTGTATCCAAGTCTATATCTCTATATTTTCCTTCCATATTTTATATGTATGTGTTGTTGTATTTTCATTGTGGGGTAGAGCATTGTTGTTAAGTATGCGTGTAAGATAGAAATGTATTCCTCACGTGTCTATTTACGTCTTTTGGGTTTTAATTGCGGGACATGAGGTACAACGTCCGGCCCATTATTTTGACGGTCGTCATTTCGTAGGGTACCGGTCCGTTATTTCTGTTGTCACATTATTTCGCACGTGTAGTTTTTCGTACATTTTTTGTTGTAGGTTTAATGTACGTACCGCTCGATTGTTATTCTTGGGTTGAAGAGTATCGGTGGCATTTAATTTCTTCGTAGTTCCTTTGTACATGGTGTTTGAGGTCGGGGGTGATCCTGTTGTTCCACGCATGTTTACATGTGTTGTGTTAGAGGTGGAGATAATATCGAGTCAAAATACATCATTTCGTTCGAAAATAGTAATAAATTTCAATTCGTATTACTTACTCGGATATAGTCCAATTCTTTGTTAGTAAATCTTTGGCTCCATAGGGTGTCCTTGTTTTCGATGCTTGTGGATATATTTCGGAGCTCTGTATTTTCTTCTTACATCTTAAACGTCCCCGGTGTCTTGTTATTATTATTATCATTATTATTTCATTATTATTATTATTATTATTATTATTATTATTATTATTAATATTATCATTATTATTATTATTATTATTATTATTATATATTATTATTATTATATTATTATTATCATTATTATTATTATTATCATTATTATTATTATATTATTATTATATTATTATTATTATCATTATTATCATTATTATTATTATTATTATTAATATTATCATTATTATTATCATTATTATTATTATTATCATTATTATTATTTTATTATTATCATATTATTATTATTATTATTATTATCATTATTATATATATTATTATTATCATTATTATCATTATTATTATTATTATTATTATCATATATTATTATTATTATTATCATTATTATTATATATCATCATTATTATTATTATCATTATTATTATTATTATCATTATTATCATTATTATTATTATTATAATCATTATTATTATTAATATCATTATTATTATTATTATTATATTATATTATATTATTATTATTATTATTTATTATTATTATTATCATTATTATATTATCATTATATCATTATTATTATTATTATTATATTATTATTATATTACTCTTATTATTATATATTATTATTATTATTATCATTATTATTATTATATCATCATATATTATTTATTATACATTATATATATTATTATTATTATTATTATTATTATTATTATTATATCATTATTATCATTATTATATATTATTATTATTATTATCATTACATTATTATTATTATTATCATTATTATTATTATATCATTATTATTATTATTATTATCATCATTATTATTATTATCATATTATTATATTATCATTTTATCATTATTATTTATTATTATATCATTATTATTATTATCATTAATATCATTATTATTATTATTATTATTATCATTATTATATTATTATTATTATTATTATTATCATATTATTATTATTATTATTATTATTATTACTTATTATTATTATATTATTATTATTATTATCTTATTATTATATATTATCATATTATTATCATTATTATTATATTATATCATCACATCATATTATTATTCATATTATTATCATCATCATTATTATTATTATTAATCATTATTATTATATTATTATCATCATCATCATCATCATTATATTATTATTATTATTATATTATCATCATCATCATCATCATTAATTTATTATTATTATTATTATTATTATTTATTATCATCATCATCATAATCATCATCATCATCATCATTCCAGTCATCACCGTTACTATAACTATTATTAGTTTTGCCCATTTAAAAATGGTTTCAGTTTATCAATAAATTTTTCTCTCTAACGTTTCTCTCGCCTTGTCTTCAGTTGTGTAGACCACAAGTTGCCAGTGGTCGGTTAAAGGGATCATCTGGCCGACATCAGGATCTCTTATTTACTGTTGGAGCACACGTGACCGTTCCACTAGTGCATTCCAAGTCTGGCCAACGTATATCTCTTCAGAATTCTGGCATTTGATGCAGTAAATTAAATTTCTGCTTTTGCAGTTCATATTTACATTTGCAAATATTCTTCCGTTATTTTTGTTCCAATATTGACCGATATGTATGAACTGACATGTCCCACATCGATTATCATTGTACTTAGACACAATGAATGATTCGTATTGTTGCTAAGATCACACTTTGCCTTTATTAAATGTTTCAAGTCTTTCACTGTCTTTTACTTAGAGCCATTACTCCATCCGTGATTATATCTTCTAATTCATACTTTGAATAATGATCGGCAAGTTTGATTTGCAATGCTTAAGGTATTCCGGTAACATGGGTTGTGTGCCACTATAACTGGTATGATCTGTTCTCGTCTTCCTCTTCCTCGGGTGGCCCTAAGTTCTTGTATGGGTATTTCTATATCAAGCTGTACACCATTTTCTATGAGTAGAGAGGGATATTTTTGCTTGGGTAGAGATTCTTTTAGTTTTGTTAGGCTTTTGTCTCTGATTCTCACATCCTCCACAAACGTACACATTTTCTCGGCTAGGTTGTATGGGATATTGCGTTTTGTATATGTTGGATAGTAGAATTTGAAGTTCAGGTATTGAACTTTAAAGGTTATTTTATCTGTTTTGGTGACACAAT
>NC_043025.1:927322-950729 GCF_006345805.1 Octopus sinensis
GAGAGATTTAAGAAACAGGATCTGGAGCTTGTAGGACATCAGCCAGGGTTGCATTGATAGGTTGCACATTTTTGCTTCTCTAATCAGGGTCTAGAAACACATACGTAAGTGGTTATTAAAATGTGTTTAAAACTAAAGAGATATTATAATGAGAGTGGCGTAATTTGTATAAGAAACGTTATTTACATGACATAAACCAGAACTGAAGTAGTCAGATGGAAGAGAGTGAAATGGTGCGACCATCTAATTAGGAGGAAACTAATAAATAATTCCTTAGTTCAGTCGATGTACCAAGACATCTAAAACCACAGGCCATATAATAAGTGGTAGAAATGACAGAGATGTTACGATAAACGGCTCCATATATCTTTTAACAGCAACAAGCAGAGTATAAAAGAAGGGCGGAGCGGTGTTCCGGCTGGCAAGAGAGCGACCAATGATCCGGAAAACAGAAGGAGCTAAAAAGCACACACATACATAGACAGACAAGCACGCACACACACACACACACACACACACACACAGAAATAGACACATGGACTATTGGTTCGGTGAGTTCTGTCCACGAGAAAAACACTTCCAGTGCAGTCATCTGAGAAGAAATACCAGCAACAACCAGGGGTTAAACTTGCAACAGACTGGCATCTCTTTTAGTGGGGTGTCTTCTATCCCCGGGTGTTGGAATATGTTGGATACCGAAAGAGACTGCGGCCTAATGGGCCTGAATATCATGTAGAGAGTATAACTAAGAAACTACTTCAATGAAGACATTGAGGCGTGCGCAGTCTCGTGTAAGTGTAACATTGATGGAGTGAAAGTAGACATGAACGTGTAGAAAACGAATCTACGTCCGGTGCTTTGATTGGAATGTAGCTGTTTGTGAAATGTTGATTACTTGAATAATGACAGTTGAATGACCTGATAATACTAATTAGATAAATGATCGTAAATCTAATCTACATGATACATTTTGCAAGTTTTAACATTTTAGTGGAATGTTTAAAATAACAAATGGAATCAATGCCTCTTCCGGTGGTATTTGGTCTTAGTCTGCGGTATTACAGTATTGCATCTAGAAAAAGAACGGTAGCAACAGATCAGATTTAATCCTTTATTTAACAATTCTAAAGCTTACATTGATAACATTAAATTGGCAAGAAGATAGAATATCAATATAATTTCAAATCATGCAATATTTTCTGTTTCAAGCCATAGTGAGGCCCTGAAACTTGTTTAAATTACATTATGGTGGATTATACAGTCTCATGCATGCATAGTGTTGTATTGAAAGGTACAATTATAGTGTCGTTACAAAGAAAAATATTTTATATTATATATGGAGAAAATATTATTTCATATTATATATGGAGAAAATATAATTTTATATTATATATGAAGAAAATATTATTTCATATTTTATATTGAGAAATGATCATTTCAAATTATATATGCAGAAAATATAATTTTATATTATATATGAAGAAAATATAATTTTATATTATATATGCAGAAAATTTTATTTTGTATTATATATGCAGAAAATATCGTTTTATAGCATAAAATATCATCAAAGACGATTCTTGGAGGCTCTTTTTCGATTTTCACTCAAAAGTTTGTTTCTGCTGTTCTATCCTCTGTTCCATTACCAGTACTTGAACCTGGAAACATAATGAAAAGACATAAAATATAAAAGTTTAAGCACATTAATTACCGGATAGTATGAATTTGTATATATATATATGTTTATTTCTTACTATTTGAACTGTTAGAGCTGTTTTCGCTATGTATCCAGTACAACCCTTAAACAAGTAAATAATATTTCCCTAAACAATAGATCAACGTATTTCAGTTTGTGACTTATTCACGAATATACCATGAATGACGATACCTTTCATGTTACTTCAGCCAATTGACAAGCGCTGATGGAAGGACGGTTCTGCTTTGAGACAAACACACTGTCAACACAAATGTCACATCCTGTTTACATGTAGGAACACTTTCCTAAAATCTATCTGCACATCTTGAAAATGGCCAGCGTGTATATTTCACAGAAGACAATGCTCGAAACGTAGATCTGAATCCATGAGAAACTACATCGACAGCGTTCTTCAAATTATGCCAATGTGATCTGTTTGCCCGAACACTGTTGTACGTAGAGATCTCCGTATACTCTACCTGGGCACACAATATATATATGCACACATATATTTATTCATTTATATTTTTTTTAAATAATAAATAACATGACCATCCCGAAATATGTATGTGTATATGTATATATATTTTTACATTTTCCCGAGCAATATATAATTTGTTACGGGATTTGACTCGTAAAAATGTTAATGTCTGTTTCGCGGCCTCTATTGTTGCATTTCCTCAATATTGACCACTACTTAGACATACTGACCGGATGCGCATAAACCTCTTTTATGCTGGAAATAGATAGACTTTATATTGATTTGGCAGTGGTAAAATGAAATGAATGGAAACGAAGTGAAAAAAATTATATCATTGTTCGGCAATGGGATGTGATTTATTCCTCTTTTATATCTCTTAGAGATGAGTTAAAGCGTATGAGCTGTGTGTGTATCTATCGATCCTAATTCAAAATTAATATGATCACTTCGAACAAAATGAAATTCTGCTGAGGAAAATTATTTGCAACGTTGAATAATTTTCCTGAGTGAATTAAAGAAAGTACTGGAATTGTGTGAATTATTCTGCCCAGTAGAGTCTGCATCTTCTACTTCTATACAAAATTAGAAGAAAACATTTTTGCCTCGGTTAGACAAACCGTTCCGTAGGGACAAGAAACGGAAAAGCGCAAAATAGAATGCTGATTTATTGAAATTATCCAAGCTTTGAGAAAATGTAAATAAATAGTTGTATGTATGAGAGAGAGGGAGTCTGTGCGCTTGCGTGCACGCGTGGGTGTCCTAAGATATCATCCGTTGTGGTTGATGATGACGACAACGACGAAGAGGTTGGTAATGGTGTTAAAAAAATGAAGAAACACGATACTTACTTTCATCAAGCAAATTCATGTTGAGCAATGCCTGGAATTTGTTCAAAACTTTGGAGATATTGCGCCGCAGTTGACTTTGAACACTTAAAGAGATTAATTGTTTTGTTTCAATTATTTCTATATTCAAATATAGCTTAGGATTGGATCATCATAGGTAAAATAACCGCATTCAGTATGGTTGAGAACAGAGTTAGTGAAGAAGGCTAGAACTACAAGCGGGTGACTAAAAGTTGGTGTTAAGAACATATTCGTCCAGTACCGTGGCTTGCCCTCTGTAGCATGTAAGAAATCCACATGGTGGTCTTCCCTCCGTGTATAAGTTTTTATATACATTTTATATATATATATAGGTAATTACCTGGTTGGTTTTAAATTGCGTGTTAGCCACCTTAATTATTTTATAATCTTCACATTGCCATTTTGTGAAATCAATCACTCATTTTTATGTCATTCTCAATGATATTGACAGGCGGGAGTTAGCCTCGACCAGCCGTAATGGAGTGAGCATTGCTGATGAGTATTAACTTCCTATAAGAGATTACCATGCTAATCTAATCCAACTGGCTTACCGTGGGGAATGTTATCCCCCCTGCCAATGCACTATGTGTTTTTTTTATGGCTAAGGTGTCTATGACTATAATTTAACACAATCACTGGTAAAAGTTTTCAAGACTCAACGAAAAGTTTTAGGAAAAGAAAAATAAGAAATACGTTGAAATGTTACCGGTGAGTCTGTGGAATTATAAGGCACAAAAAGAAAATGGCTCTCCCCAGACAGAACAGAATATGCTTCAACACACGAACTCATATAAAGAATCTTGCAAACCAAATCCCAAAACGAAATAGTCTATGACTAATATTTCTAATAATGCTGGTGCTCACCGCACTCTTGTCACCTTTAGTGATTGTGAATTATTTCCCTGTTGGTCTTAAAATGCTGATAGCCGCCTTGATTTATATATACACGCTCATATATATATATATATAACATACATATATATATATATTATATATATAGATTATATATATATATATATATATATATATTATATAATATATATATTATAAATACATTCGTATATGTAAGTATATTGTATGTTGTATATGTATATATTTGTATTTATTTGCTTTTCTGAGTATATTCCACTGATGAAGGCAGAGCATTTCTTAAGCAGAGTCAGAAATCCGGGATCTGGAATTATCCAGAAATGTTTGCTATTCTATTTTGTCTCTTCGTCTTCTCTCCTGGTGCTATATGAACATTTAATGTGGCTCTAGAGTCAAGATTTGACTGCTATTACCCTATATTATAATTTTAAATAATTGTTACCTTTGATGGTTTTTATTCCCATGCTGGCCACCTGATAAAATCGATATTTAAATATTGATCTTATCCTTCTGTGTGTGTATGTATATATTTATATATATATATATATATAGGTATGTATGTATATATATATATATGCATATATATATATATATATATGCATATATATATATATATATATATATATATACAATTCTCTCTTTATCTTTATATGGGTTTGTTTGTCCTTTGTATAATAAAACATTGATAAAACACTTAAGCATTTCGTCGAAGGTATGAATTAGTATATTGTGGGTCACAAGTAAAACACTGTTGATCATGGTGACGTATAATACATGCGATAAAATCGAATGTTTGGAACAAAACCAAATTTGAATAAATGTGTTAGAAGCTCTTGCTTACCCTGGATATTCAACTCTGAATTTTCCAGTCACGGTTAAAAACTCATGCTCCATCTGCAAAAGCCGGATGTGTATATATATATATGCAGACATTAAATTCAAGAAACAAAGTTTGATTTAAAAGCGTTGAGATGTATTGAAAGATTCAGATAAGGAAATAATTTTACTTCCAAACGCAGGATAATGCTAATAATATAGCATGAACAGGATAAAATATCCATATTTTGCGGCTAGCTTTGAGACTCAAACTCACATCCCTGAGATTACGCGTCAAGTGCTTTACCATTAAGCTAAGCTGCCCGAATGACAAATTCTGCTGCAAATTTAGGATATATAAATCTAGCTTTATAAGACGCGTTATCACAGGGATGTGAGTTCATGTCTCATGACTGGTCGCCGACAGATTTTTCTGCAAAATAAGGATAGTTTTTATCCTGTTCATTCTATATTATTAACATTATCCTGAGTTTGAGAATAAAATTATTTTCTCATCTGTAATATATACATATATACATATATATATATATATTTTTTTCTTTTCTATTTCCTTTCCGACCAGTCCATCAGATGTAGTTACACATCGCTGGTCACAATGCGTTCGCATTGTCTTAGCCATCGAATGACACCACCCCGCTGGCTAAGCGAACAGGCCAATATATATATATATATATATATTATATATATATTGTAAAATTTGAAGAGTAGAACATTAAAAATAAAAATAACAAAAAGCAAGAGGACATGCGCATGGAATATATTAGCTGGACGCTCGGTAAAGTTGAAGAAAAGAGAGGGCTTTTAACGTTCCGAGCATAGCTCTTTGTCGGAAAGGAAAACGGAAAAGTTGAGAGAAGGAGAATATTACCAAAAGTACCTGTGTGGTTACATATGTACATATGTGTGTGTGTGTGCATGTTCGCGCGCATGTGTGTGTAAAGACAGGATTAGTGAATAATTTGAGTGGGATTTCATTTAGTATCAGAATCGGAAATTATATCACGGAATATATAAATGATGTTCATTGTGTGAACTTCTTTTAAAGACAAAATAGTGGATCGAACAGTCTTTTTATTGACCAGCAAAAAGTCAGTAAGTTAGAAAGAAGTTTATGTAATAATTTACTATCAGTAAATGGAGTTGATTGTCTGAATTTCATGAAACCCAAATACAATTAATTCGCATTCTTTTACTACGGTCTACTGCATGTTCATGTCTCAGTGTATTTACACGTCTGTATAAAAGTCTATATATACTTACATGCATACAAATTATGAACATATGGATTGCATTAGGTTGCCGATGTTCAGTCCACAGCAGAATGAAGGTCTCAGTATAATCTCTCTACCAACCCTGTCTGATGTGGAGGCCGTGTTTTGACCTCGAGAGTATACTAGTTCGATGAACCTAACAACTCACACTAGCTCAACAAAGCTTGGCAGTGGAGTAAATACTCATACAGAGGTGTAGTAAAAACGATTAAAGGATGAAAGGCAAAGTCGGCCGCAGTAGAATTTGAACTCAAAATATAAAGAGGGGCGAATTACTGCTTATAATTTTGCTCGACGTACAAAAGACTTCCAGCTCGCAGCAGAATATGTAGGGAATTAAATAATAAATAAATACGCAAATAATACTTATCTGTATATTTGAAGTTAACATTTATTTATATATGTATGTATTTATGTGTTTAAGCTGATCAGGCTAAACTTTAAAATACCTGTTATTATTTAACAAAATCGATATCACTATCTACTAAACTTATTGGGCTCACAATATATTTGACGTTTTGCATTTCTTCTATAAAATATGCATGCGTGTGTGTATGTGATCGTTAATATGTGTATGCATGTGTGCGTGTGGTCAGTGCTTGTGTGTGTGTGCAAGCGTGTGTGTATGTGTGAGTGTGCGGAGAAAGAGAGAGAGAGGGCAGATATCTACTCACGACTTTTGATATGTTCTCAGCAGGGATTTTATATTCGTTCAACGTTTTTAAAATCAAACGAAATGCGAAGGATTTGGTAAAGCCTATGGATTAATATAGAAAATAATCGCTGTATTTATAAATGAGACACACGTCATAGATACACATAAAACCCACATACGTAGATAAAAATACCCGTTCATAATCACATACACACTTAAAACTACTATATATAAATATAAATATATATATATATATATATATATAGGCGCAGGAGTGGCTGTGTGGTAAGTAGCTTGCTAACCAACTATATGGTTCCGGGTTCAGTCCCACTGCGTGGCATTTTGGGCAAGTGTCTTCTGCTATAGCCCCGGGCCGACCAATGCCTTGTGAGTGGATTTGGTAGACGGAAACTGAAAGAAGCCTGTCGTATATATGTATATATATATATATGTATGTGTGTATGTTTGTGTTTGTCCCCCTAGTATTTCTTGGCAACCGATGCTGGTGTGTTCCCGTCACTTAGCGGTTCGGCAAAAGAGACCGATAGAATAAGTACTGGGCTTACAAAGAATAAGTCCCGGGGTCGATTTGCTCGACTAAAGGCAGTGCTCCAGCATGGCCGCAGTCAAATGACTGAAACAAGTAAAGGAGAGAAAAGAGAGAAAGAGAGATATATACGAATATACACACTCACATTAATACATCTGCATCTACATGTATAAACACATATATAAATGCATGTTTGTACACATACACAGTTCCATGTACTTATATATATGTCTGTGTGTATATATATATATATGTATTTATACATATATATATGTATTTATACATATATATATATGTATATATATATGTATATATATATATATATATATATAAAAGAGCAATAAAGATTCAAGTTAATTTAAAAAAATTTACTTGAATATGGTACCTAACTTAGATGCACCAAAAAAAACTATACTGATTTAACAATACAGTAATGTGGGGTGATTATAAGCGAGAAAGAAGCAACAAGAATGGATAGGTTTTTAGTACGATCGTTTCATACAAGGACAGGTTTTATTAAAAGTTGCAGAGATTACAGCATATAAACGAGTCCCGTACTCATCAGCTAAAATACATGTAAGTTCTCTAGACATCCTAGTGTTTGAGGCTATACTCATGAAGTAATGTAGATAATTAAACAGATTTCTAAAGTTCATTAAAGTTCTTTAAAGATCTTTAAAGATGATGCATAGTCTTATCACAGAATTTTAAAAAAGTTTTGATAGCATCACAGAGAAGGTGACCTAATCCATATGAATTTCCATAGATATGATGAGGGATTATATACTCACAGAAGACAAATTTATCCATTGTTATTAGCATTACAGAGAGGGTGAATTAATCCTTTGTATATATGCACAGATTCCAATGGTGTAGATGTAAATTTCCAGAGAAATGGAGATGAATTTCATATTCACAGGCGATAAATTTTACAATGGTTGAACACAATGAGGTAGGTACCAATCCTTGTTATATGATTAGGTGTTTGCCATATTAATCACATTACTGCTATTCACAAGAGGCTGCAGCTATTTAACTCTTAAAGGTTGAAGGGCTTACTAGATCGGCCAAGAATAGAGAAGGGAATAGAAGAAAAGAGAGAAAATAATGGAGGAGGAGCAAAAAAGGGGGGGGGAAAGGGGGACTAAAAGAAGAAGAGAAAAGGAAACAGAAATAAGAAGAAGAAAAAGAAGAAAGAGAAAAGAGAAAGAAATAGGGAAAGAAGGGAAAAAAAGAAAAAGTAAAAAGAAAAAAGAGGGTTCTAGTTATACAGAAGAGCTAGTAGACTGTAAGTCTGGTTTTAATCAACAGGCATCTAGGAACTGGAGGGGAATATTATTATTCTTTGACCAGTAAACCGTTAATTTATTGCTGTTGAAATCAGCTATGAGTTTAAAGAGAATCTAAAGAGATAACACAGTCAGGGGTTAAGGGGTCAGATGCTAAAATCACCAGAAAATACCTTAGGAAAATCTAAGTATAATCTTATCAAAAAGTCATTAAAAATTTACTTATTTAATTTATTCATTTTATTGTCTTAAGGAGTTGTCGTTATTATCATACATTGACCGACTACAGGTCAAATCTTATAAGATCATTTACAAGGTGTTAGGGGATTGTCTATCCTAATGAAGATAATCATATTATCACCGAGGGAATAGCCTTATTTATTAATTATGAAATAGAATTATGGGGCTACAGTAACTAATTATAATTTATTAGAGTTATGCTATTTAAATTAGATTAAGTTAGGAATTAAAATTAAATATTACAATTAAGATTAAAATTAAGAATTTAAAAATTGTGAGTTTGAAATTAAATAAAGCCTCAATTAAGTAGCGAATAAGTACTATTCATTTCTCTGTTCTCAAAAAACTGATGTAGATATAAGGAAAAAGATAAAGATAACTGTAATGTGAGAACTCTTAGTTATCTACTTAAAGCAGTGCTATACTAGTAGAAATCAAGTTATATCTATCTATCTAGTTATGAATATTCCAATCATTTAAAAATTTTAAAGTCTTCAATTTAGCGTGGACACAAACTTGACCTAGTTCGATATGGTTATTCAATAAGTTTCTATGTTTACTATGCTTTAGAATTTCGTACGTCTCCATGGAGCATAGTTGACAACCAACCCTACTATTTTTATACGGAATTGCTCTCCTAACTATTTCCCAATTAAGGGTATAATTTTTGTTATTTTTTTGAGTTCCCAGATTTTGTTTGAAAGTGTGGTGGTACCAGCTTTATGACGTAATTTAAAAGTCGAGATGTGATTTCTAACTCTGGCTAAAAAATTAATTGTACAGCCAATGTAAAAATATTTGTATTCTCCGTGGATATGGTACATTTATAGATTACATTATTTTCCCTACATAGACCAGGTGCCGGGCATTTTGATTTTATTCTACACTTACACACAGGAGGAACAACTTCAGGCCTTGGATTATTCCGGGTAGATGTTTAAGGTTCCTATTATTTTGATTATCATTTCTATAGTTGGTACTGATATCTAAAGTATTGTTATTATTTATTGATCCTTCCGTTTCATCATTTAGGCGTAAAGTCCTACCAAGATTTCTTATATTATTCGTAATGTTATTATTATTGTTAGTCTTTTTATCCAACTGTATATTATTGTTATAGATATCACTGATATTTTCATTCCCCTTATTTTCTCCATTAGCCTTATTTCTATTATTTCTATTATTAACAATATTACTTCTATTAATATCGGCATTGTTATTATTACTATTAATGTTAATGTTATTAGTCATTCTGTGGTTACTAATTTCACCTATGTTTTGATAGTTCCTATTGCTGTTTTTATTGTTGGTAGTATTATTGTTATTGCTATTGGTATTCATTCTGATATTATTATTTTTATTTCTATCTTTCCTGGCTAGTTTAATGTTGTTATTATTAATTTTAGCTATTAAAGTGGACATATTTGGGAGGGTTGAATAAGAAATCCTAACTGTTTTTCTAGAAATAATTCTATGATATCTATGAGAGATAGGGAAATTTTTTTCCAGAATTACTTTGAATTTGTTCTGTATATCCGATTGTATCGCACAGTTGAAAGGAATATTCAGCCATAATATATCTTTTTTATAAAATTTAGGGTTCGTAGAATTACTACTATTCATCTCACCGGAGTTATTGTATTTATTACCATTATTTTTATTTTTATTTGTGTGCATCTTAGGTTTATCCACTTCAATCTTATCCGAGTTACCTATGTTCTGGTCAATGCTTCTATTTGAATTGTTGGGCCTGTACTCTAGATTGGCGTTTACCGTTAATTTAATTCTACTTTTATTTCGGGTTTGGTCTTTTTTGCTGCTTACTTGATTACTGATAACTTCATTATTAGGAATACGTGAGTTCTCCCCATCAACGAATGTAATCTTTTGGTTGTATCCAGCCTTAGTTAACGCCGCATTATAATGCTCAGAATGGGAGTTAAATATATCCTTATTGGATGATAATTTTGAAATTCTTAATGAATATTTCTTACTAAAGATTCTATTATATTTGGGGATGATTTGATAATTTATTTACGTAATTCGTGACTTCGCCTTCTTTCTAAATGGGTAATGTAGCTTGGAGTTAAGGTCTAGGGTAATATCTAGGAAATTAGCTATTTTAGTGCCCGGTTCATACGTTATACTGAGGTTGAAATCCTTAAGAACTTATTAATTTTCTTTCTAATCCTTTCTATAACAGATTTATTATTACTAGGGATAACAAACAGAGCATCATCTCTATATAGACCCCCCTGTATTTCTGGGATATCCTTGCTTATGCATTTTAATAGATATGCGCCTACTAGGTTGGTTACCTCAGCCGAATCACTGGAACCCATTGGTATATCAAAAAAATTTGGTGTATCTGCTCTAGTCCATAATTTATCTTCAAATTCAATAAATGTCTTCCTAGCTAGTAGCACAATATTGATTTCTTCTCTAGTTATGAGGGAGCGATTCATGGCAAATATTAGTGATTTGTTGAGTAAGATAGGGGAAATGCTAGAGTAATAACTATTAATATCGAACTGAATAAAGGACAGACTACTAATATTAGTTAGAGAGTTAAACCATTTTAGAACTTCGTCGGTACTTAGCCATAGGTTTAAGGGGAGAGAGGGGTTATTTGGGGTAGAACAGTATCCAGGATAGATTACTAAGTCGGCCAATGTCCGACTTAGTTGGACAGATCAGCCTTACTGAAGGGTTATCCAAGAAGTCCTTTTTGTGGTCTTTAAGGTTGATCCTGGGCTCACAGGGTTTAAGTGGCTCCGTTCTATCTGTTAAATTTAGTTTCTCCATGATCTCTTTCATTTCCATGTTTACTTTTTTAAATTGTTCTTAGTTGTAAATTATATTTGGAGTTTAGTTCTTTCCTAATTAATTTGCTATAAATATCGTAATCAACTCTATACATATTACCCGTTTTATCTGCTGGTACTAGGATTCCATGTTTAAAGATCTTTAAAGAACTTTAATGAACTTTAGAAATCTGTTTAATTATCTACATTACTTCATGAGTATAGCCTCAAACACTAGGATGTCTAGAGAACTTACATGTATTTTAGCTGATGAGTACGGGACTCGTTTATATGCTGTAATCTCTGCAACTTTTAATAAAACCTGTCCTTGTATGAAACGATCGTACTAAAAACCTATCCATTCTTGTTGCTTCTTTCTCGCTTATAATCACCCCACATTACTGTATTGTTAAATCAGTATAGTTTTTTTGGTGCATCTAAGTTAGGTACCATATTCAAGTAAATTTTTTTAAATTACTTGAATCTTTATTGCTCTTTGAATATATTCCCATACAGTCTGTATGTTTTTCTGGTACTTAATTTCTCAACAAGAATGGAAAAAGTAAACATTAAGTTCTCCTAAAGACATCCCCTTACATAGTATAGATGAATATAATTGGCTTCTCATTCATAGGATTAACGATTTCATTAGAAGAATCAGGTGGAAAACGTACCATTTTGATGTCAAACAGAAGAGAAAACCTCAGAAATGAATACCGAAAAGAATTTTAGAAGAATTTTTAAAAGTAGAAAAGCCCACCTCAGAACCCATTCCTGGAGAACTTGAGAAAGACTTGCTGAATCTTATAGATGATATTAGCTTCAAGGAACACCCGTTAAGATATAACCCTCACCTAGACACCTTAGGAACTTATTCAGTCAACCCGGTGCAAACATGGAATCCTAGTACCAGCAGATAAAACGGGTAATATGTATAGAGTTGATTACGATATTTATAGCAAATTAATTAGGAAAGAACTAAACTCCAAATATAAAATTACAACTAAGAACAATTTGAAAAAAGTAAACATGGAAATGAAAGAGATCATGGAGAAACTAAATTTAACAGATAGAACGGAGCCACTTAAACCCTGTGAGCCCAGGATCAACCTTAAAGACCACAAAAAGGACTTCTTGGATAACCCTTCAGTAAGGCTGATCTGTCCAACTAAGTCGGACATTGGCCGACTTAGTAAATCTATCCTGGATACTGTTCTACCCCAAATAACCCCTCTTCTCCCCTTAAACCTATGGCTAAGTACCGACGAAGTTCTAAAATGGTTTAACTCTCTAACTAATACTAGTAGTCTGTCCTTTATTCAGTTCGATATTAATAGTTATTACTCTAGCATTTCCCCTATCTTACTCAACAAATCACTAATATTTGCCATGAATCGCTCCCTCATAACTAGAGAAGAAATCAATATTGTGCTACTAGCTAGGAAGACATTTATTGAATTTGAAGATAAATTATGGACTAGAGCAGATACACCAAATTTTTTGATATACCAATGGGTTCCAGTGATTCGGCTGAGGTAACCAACCTAGTAGGCGCATATCTATTAAAATGCATAAGCAAGGATATCCCAGAAATACAGGGGGGTCTATATAGAGATGATGCTCTGTTTGTTATCCCTAGTAATAATAAATCTGTTATAGAAAGGATTAGAAAGAAAATTAATAAGTTCTTTAAGGATTTCAACCTCAGTATAACGTATGAACGGGCACTAAAATAGCTAATTTCCTAGATATTACCCTAGACCTTAACTCCAAGCTACATTACCCATTTAGAAAGGAAGGCGAAGTCACGAATTACGTAAATAAATTATCAAATCATCCCCCAAATATAATAGAATCTTTAGTAAGAAATATTTCATTAAGAATTTCAAAATTATCATCCAATAAGGATATATTTAACTCCCATTCTGAGCATTATAATGCGGCGTTAACTAAGGCTGGATACAACAAAAGATTACATTCGTTGATGGGGAGAACTCACGTATTCCTAATAATGAAGTTATCAGTAATCAAGTAAGCAGCAAAAAAGACCAAACCCGAAATAAAAGTAGAATTAAATTAACGGTAAACGCCAATCTAGAGTACAGGCCCAACAATTCAAATAGAAGCATTGACCAGAACATAGGTAACTCGGATAAGATTGAAGTGGATAAACCTAAGATGCACACAAATAAAAATAAAAATAATGGTAATAAATACAATAACTCCGGTGAGATGAATAGTAGTAATTCTACGACCCTAAATTTTATAAAAAAGATATATTATGGCTGAATATTCCTTTCAACTGTGCGATACAATCGGATATACAGAACAAATTCAAAGTAATTCTGGAAAAAAATTTCCCTATCTCTCATAGATATCATAGAATTATTTCTAGGAAAACAGTTAGGATTTCTTATTCAACCCTCCCAAATATGTCCACTTAATAGCTAAAATTAATAATAACAACATTAAACTAGCCAGGAAAGATAGAAATAAAAATAATAATATCAGAATGAATACCAATAGCAATAACAATAATACTACCAACAATAAAAAACAGCAATAGGAACTATCAAAACATAGGTGAAATTAGTAACCACAGAATGACTAATAACATTAACATTAATAGTAATAATAACAATGCCGATATTAATAGAAGTAATATTGTTAATAATAGAAATAATAGAAATAAGGCTAATGGAGAAAATAAGGGGATGAAAATATCAGTGATATCTATAACAATAATATACAGTTGGATAAAAAGACTAACAATAATAATAATTACGAATAATATAAGAAATCTTGGTAGGACTTTACGCCTAAATGATGAAACGGAAGGATCAATAAATATATAACAATACTTTAGATATCAGTACCAACTATAGAAATGATAATCAAAATAATAGGAACCTTAAACATCTACCCAGGAATAATCCAAGGCCTGAAGTGTTCCTCCTGTGTGTAAGTGTAGAATAAAATCAAAATGCCCGGCACCTGGTCTATGTAGGGAAAATAATGTAATCTATAAATGTACCATATCCACGGAGAATAACAAATATTTTTACATTGGCTGTACAATTAATTTTTTAGCCAGAGTTAGAAATCACATCTCGACTTTTAAATTACGTCATAAAGCTGGTACCACCACACTTTCAAACAAAATCTGGGAACTCAAAAATAATAACAAAAATATACCCTTAATTGGGAAATAGTTAGGAGAGCAATTCCGTATAAAAATAGTAGGGTTGGTTGTCAACTATGCTCCATGGAGACGTACGAAATTCTAAAGCATAGTAAACATAGAAACTTATTGAATAACCATATCGAACTAGGTCAAGTTTGTGTCCACGCTAAATGAAGACTTTAAAATATTTTAAATGATTGGAATATTCATAACTAGATAGATAGATATAACTTGATTTCTACTAGTATAGCACTGCTTTAAGTAGATAACTAAGAGTTCTCACATTACAGTTATCTTTATCTTTTTCCTTATATCTACATCAGTTTTTGAGAACAGAGAAATGAATAGTACTTATTCGCTACTTAATTGAGGCTTTATTTAATTTCAAACTCACAATTTTTAAATTCTTAATTTTAAATCTTAATTGTAATATTTAATTTTAATTCCTAACTTAATCTAATTTAAATAGCATAACTCTAATAAATTATAATTAGTTACTGTAGCCCCATAATTCTATTTCATAATTAAATAAATAAGGCTATTCCCTCGGTGATAATATGATTATCTTCATTAGGATAGACAATCCCCTAACACCTTGTAAATGATCTTATAAGATTTGACCTGTAGTCGGTCAATGTATGAATAATAACGACAACTCCTTAAGACAATAAAATGAATAAATTAAATAAGTAAATTTTTAATGACTTTTTGATAAGATTATACTTAGATTTTCCTAAGGTATTTTCTGGTGATTTTAGCATCTGACCCCTTAACCCCTGACTGTGTTATCTCTTTAGATTCTCTTTAAACTCATAGCTGATTTCAACAGCAATAAATTAACGGTTTACTGGTCAAAGAATAATAATATTCCCCTCCAGTTCCTAGATGCCTGTGATTAAAACCAGACTTACAGTCTACTAGCTCTTCTGTATAACTAGAACCCTCTTTTTTCTTTTTACTTTTTCTTTTTTTCCCTTCTTTCCCTATTTCTTTCTCTTTTCTCTTTCTTCTTTTTCTTCTTCTTATTCTCTGTTTCCTTTTCTCTTCTCTTTTAGTCCCCCTTTCCCCCCCCTTTTTTGCTCCCTCCTCCCTTATTTTCTCTCTTTTCTTCTATTCCCTTCTCTATTCTTGGCCGATCTAGTAAGCCCTTCAACCTTTAAGAGTTAAATAGCTGCAGCCTCTTGTGAATAGCAGTAATGTGATTAATATGGCAAACACCTAATCATATAACAAGGATTGGTACCTACCTCATTGTGTTCAACCATTGTAAAATTTATCGCCTGTGAATATGAAATTCATCTCCATTTCTCTGGAAATTTACATCTACACCATTGGAATCTGTGCATATATACAAAGGATTAATTCACCCTCTCTGTAATGCTAATAACAATGGATAAATTTGTCTTCTGTGAGTATATAATCCCTCATCATATCTATGGAAATTCATATGGATTAGGTCACCTTCTCTGTGATGCTATCAAAACTTTTTTAAAATTCTGTGATAAGACTATGCATCATCTTTAAAGATCTTTAAAGAACTTTAATGAACTTTAGAAATCTGTTTAATTATCTACATTACTTCATGAGTATAGCCTCAAACACTAGGATGTCTAGAGAACTTACATGTATTTTAGCTGATGAGTACGGGACTCGTTTATATGCTGTAATCTCTGCAACTTTTAATAAAACCTGTCCTTGTATGAAACGATCGTACTAAAAACCTATCCATTCTTGTTGCTTCTTTCTCGCGTATATATATATATATATATATATATATATATATATATAATATATGCAAATCAGCCCACATTTGCATACATACGTAACATATATACAAGTTTATATTCATATGTACATACATAAGTAAGCATATATATATATATATATATATATATATATATGTATGTAGAAACATTTATTTGCATCTATGTGCACGTACACGTATCCAATATAGGATTTCATTATAGGGACAGCACTTCTGTGAAACGATCGTAAAAAAGGTTTAAATATTTAATTCAAAACTTATAAACTGTCATATACATTATTTATTTATACGTATACATATATACATATATTTTTATAAATATTTATATTTATTTATTTATATATTTTTAATACAACCATTTTTTTTCACACGTGTATATCTTTCGGAGAAGTTTTCTGATATTGAATTCTTAATATTAATAATAATATATTATTTAAATATATATATAATCGCTCGCATTAAATATATAAATACCTTAATAATATTAATACTTTGATACAATAGAGCACTCAATATATATTCAGTATGTAATATTCTCATTGAATATATTTGACTAAAGATTCATATATACTCTTTACTCTTTTTACTTTTTACTTGTTTCAGTCATTTCACTGTTGCCATGCTGGAGCACCGCGTTTAGTCGAGCAAGTCGACCCCAGTACTTATTCTTTGTAAGCCTAGTATTTATTCTATCGGTCCCTTTTGCCTAACCGCTAAGTTACAGGGTCGTAAACACACCAGCATCGGTTGTCAAGCGATGTTGGAGGGGGGATAAAAAAAGACACAAACATACACACATATACACACACATAGATATATATACATATACATATATACGACAGGCTTCTTTCAGTTTCCGTCTACCAAATCCACTCACAAGGCTTTGGTCGGCCTGAGGTTATAGCAGAAGACACTTGCCCAAGGTACCACGCAGTGGGACTGAACCCGGGACCATATGGTTCGTAAGCAATCTACTTACCACACACCCACTACTACGCATATATATATATATATATATATATATATATTATATATTATATATATATATATATATATATATATATATATATATATATATATATATATATATATATATATATATACACATATATATATGCAACCATGCCCACACTTGCATACATATGTATTAGAATATGATTGTTCCTTTCCAGCAACACAAAACCATCCAATGGCCATTTTTATGGGTTTCGAAACAAAAAGCCTACAGTTACAAGGAAAATGACAATAATAAAAGCACAGTAAAATAGAACGTAAAAGAAATATCTAAAGCGGTTTTTATTAATTTGATTACCCTGTGTACGAGGGATACAATGTGTGCAAGGAAGAGGGATATTATCGTTTGGAAGGAGAATCGCTTTCAATTGAAATTTCAGGAAGAACCTGCGTGGTACCTTGGGAAAGTGTCTTCTACTTAAGCCTCGGGCCGACCAAAACCTTGTGAGTGGATTTGGTAGACGGAAACTGAAAGAAGCCTGTCGTATATATGTATATGTATATATATCTATGTGTGTGTATGTGTGTATGTATATATATCTATGTGTGTGTGTATGTGTATATGTTTGTGCCTGTTTTTGTTCCCCACCTCCAACATCGCTTGACAACCGATGCTGGTGTGTTTACGACCCTGTAACTTAGCGGTTCGGCAAAATAGACCGATAGAATAAATACTAGGCTTACAAAGAATAAGTACTGGGGCCTTTTCTCTCTCGCGTCGCTTAATTTAGGCTTTTTGGACACAGTTTCTGCACTTTGCACACTTGCAGGCCTTTTCATTAGAAATTTAGCAAGAGAAGTCTGCTTTTACCTGCCCTTTTATTCAGTCTTTAGTAGTTTTTCTGTGCCACATTGTAAATACTCGGCTAAGCTTTTTTTTCCATCTCTATACGTTCTTCTACTGCTATTGAGCATCTCCCAGTCTGGTCTTTCCTTAATTACAGTCGGTTGATATCTGCTTTCGGATGTTGAGCGCCACATATTTTCAGCAACTTATTAGTTTTTGTCAAATTTATTTATTTTGATTATCATTTCTCTTTATCAGAGGTTTTGTAGGAGTTCCTTGAGGCTTGCATTGTGGGAGTTCCTGGACACTTGCTCATTCTAATGTCGACCCTCCAGTTTGTGGCCAAAGCTTACTCTTGCGCTGCCAATATAGTGTTCTCGGTCTCTTTCTTTAGAATTCCTTTCATCAGCCAATCCCACCTACATTTTGTTATATGGAAATTCATTGTGTTCTCCCTTCTTGCGCCATTCTTCTTCATTTCTTTTTGTGTTTCTTCCTTCGTTTTTCCTGCTTTCAATACTCCCTCATTCCTAACTGTCACTAACAAGGTTTCCTTACTTTAGGTTCGGTATCTCATTAAGCCTTCGAGTTCGAAACGCACGCAGTTTCCCACACTTATCAGTCCCTTTTCTCCATTCACTCTCTTCGTGTATCGGCGATCGTGGTCTGCATGTGGATGATGGGCTCCATACATCGTTAGAACCTTTCTTGACTTCCTGTCCATCTCCTTTAGCTTCTCTGTCCACTTCAGTTTTCCAGCTTTCAAACCAATATTTTGATCACTCGCCAAAAGTGCTCTCTTTTTCTCTTTTCCTTCATGTCGTGGTGTTTGATTCCATCTGTGTGTGTGTGTGAGTGTGAGTGAGAGAGAGAGGATGTGTGTGTGTGTGGGGGGGGGGAGAGCATTGTAAGCGATGAATGAAATGAACATGAAATGAAAAAATCGTGTAAATGAAAGGACATAATAAACGGAATAATAGAGGTTTCAAATATTGGTACGTGACCAGCAGATTTGGTGTAGGGGGTTAAGTTGATTACATTGACCCAGAGCTCAACTTGCGCTTATTTTATCGACACAGAAATTATGAAAAGCAAAGTCAATCTTGGCGGAATTTGAACTCAGAACGTAAAGACAGACGAAGTACTGCAAAGCATTTCTCCCGCTCTGCTAACGATTCTGCCAGCTTACCGCCTAATTTAAGGATTAATAGTGATAAGTTTTCATAATGGTCTAATGAGAAATTGAAATCATCACATCACTAAATGCATATGAAAATCTATTTAATTTGACAGTGCCATAATAACATTTGAGAGAAGTAAATTGCTTATATTCTATGACAAACAGATATGTAGGGTATGTCATTGAATATTTGAAGATTCTACAACCACCGCTCCAACGTAATGTATGCAAAGAGGTATGTACCAGTAATATCCCTGTTGTTTTTCTGCTTCTCTCTCTACTCAGCCTGTCTGCAGAATGTTTACGAAAACGTGGTTTTAACGATATTACAATAATGAACTCAACTCTCCAAAGTAATAAATTCTTTCATAACGTTTCCATAAATGAGTCAAATGATTTGCCGTTGAACGAGATGGACACATTCCTGGAGGACTCAAACGGGAGAATAGGTTGCATTACCTTTTGAAAAATCATTGTAATTACAAACACACACACACACACACACAGGACAGTCATAATGGAACAGACATAGAAAGACATACACATACACACTCACCACCCCCACCTCCACCAGAGTGGTCGTATTTAAACAGACAGAAAGTCACTCACAAAAATTACTTCTCATCCTGCTACTTCTACTACTGTAAAAGTCATTTAAAAATAATTTGCTCGCTCACCATCATCAATGCCTTTGCTCTGTTCTGCATTGTAACATTGAGACATGTCTGGTTCTTGCCAGATACCAGTAAACGGTGAACACTTTTGTGATGACAGGTTTTGACTTGATGCCATTTCTGGATGCCCCATCGTTCTGGAAGAACTGAAAAAATAAATGTTAAATATTGTCAGTCGAGTTTATTCATTCTGAGGAGAATTTCATCAGTCTCAGAGGAATATAAGAAACCTTCGAACTGGTCGTGATTTGAACTCATAATTTAGTGAAAGAAGGATAAATGGTGTCTTGCATTTGGGGGAGAAATCTATTATTTACTCCTGACCCCTATCCTCAAAACTAATGTCAAATATTTTCTAACTAGAGTTCAGATATAAAAACAATATTCCTGCATCTGTTTTTATTTACAATAATTTCTTGTTTTTATGATTATTCAATACAAGATTAGTTGGAACGGTGTAGGTGATGCAGAATTAAGGAGCCAAGTTGTTAGTTCAAGTTGAATGGGGGAATTAGTTGCTAATATTTCGCCACCATAGACATCAGTAGCAACAGCGGCAGCAATGGATTTATGTATATTTTCCTACATATGCACAGATTTGAGTGATTCCACCAGTTGGTCTTGTCTTAAAACTAATAAAGCTCAGCCTCTGGTAGGAACAATTTAGATGCTTAACCTGTGGAATGACGTGGTAGAAATGAGAGAAGAGAGACCGTGTTACATAGTCTGTGATGAGTGAAATCCCAGGATGACCATCATGTACTAGCAAGATATATAGCTCTAATGTAATCATAAAATTGAATAAATAGTACTAGCCTGAATCCAACAGAATCACTGATAGATTCTATTGGCTGTATCTAGGTATGTGCTTTCTTTGCTACAATTATTTTGTGAAATTCTGGAACTTACAAGAATCTTTAAATCTTTGAATAATGCTGATTTCAAATTTTGCCACAGGGTCAGATATTTTGAGTGGGGGTAGTTCGATAACATAGACCCCAGCGTACTTATTTTATCGATCCCGAAAGGGTAAAAGATAAAGTTTACCCTGGTAGCATTTGATCTCAGAATGTAAAGTCAGAGGAAATGCTGCTAAGCATTTTGTCCGGCATGGAAACGATTCCGCCAGGTCAGCACCATAAAGCCTTGTCTAATATTGGTTTCAAATTTTGGCACAAGGCCAGCAATTTCAGGGGAAGGGATAAGTTGTTTACACCAAACCCAGTGCTCAATTGGTATTTATTTCATCGAACCGAAAAAATTAAAGGCAAAGTCGACCTTAGGGGAATTTGAACTCAGAACATAAAAACGAATGAAATGAAAGCTTTGTATAATATTGGCGACAAAGCAAACCTAGATAGTTAGGACAAGGCTAAATTATATCAAATAATGTATACAATGTAAAAATGCTGGGACAAGAGATTGCAACCGATAGACGTTTAATTCTATCTTGTTAATCTATAAACCTGTTATTTGCTCTACCAAGTAACATTCTCTCACAATAGGATGACGCTGAAAACTTCAAATTTTGAGTAGAAATAAATCAATACAAACGAACCAATGCCTGGTGGCTACATTTCCATGACATGGGATCTCCGCAGTAGTTCCTATTTTTGTCATTGGCCAAGAGAAAGCTCGATTGTTAGTTGATGTTGTGCTTTCATCACAAACCACTGAAAAAGAAGCAAAATATGGACATGAAAGAAGCCAGTAGTAGTAGTAGTAGTAGTAGTAGTAGTTAGTAGTAGTAGTAGTAGTAGTAGTAGTAGTAGTAGCAGCAGCAGCAGCAGTTAATGTTGGAAATAAATTGTTTGGACCACCTGCTGGCTGATTTGAGGACAATGATACACGAAGTGTTGCAAATATACACGGAGAGCATATATATTTATTCAAAATAGATTTCTAGTTTTTCATTTAGTAGTTTGTAAAGAGATAAATGATTTAGAAATGAATTACAATCCCTTACAACACAAGGACCCAACCAGGCTCCATGCAATTCTTGGAAGTGTAGTCTATTCTTAACTAAAATGGCGACAATATGATTTTCTCCATATTCTTGCTCTGTTCAAATATTTGAGAAAAATTACATTAAAGTGTCCTACTTATTAAAATTCTAATTCATTATTTATGCAGCTGAAGATGGCATTGCATTTAAATTGATGTAATTTTTGTATTGTTCAATTAAATTTAGCCGATTGAAACTGCATAACTACTTGAGATCCTGTAGATTATATATATATATATTCTTATATATATATTTTCTTATATATTCTTAAAAAACAATAAATAAAATAGAAATAGAGGTGTGTGCATATGTATATATATATATTTTATATTTTCTCGAGCAATATATAACTGGTTACGGGATATGACTACTCAGAATGCTTGTCTGTTTCGCGGCCTCTAGTGTTGAATTTCGTCAATATATTGATCACTCTTTAGACATACTGACCGGAAGCGCAAAACCTAATGTACGCTAGAAATGGGTAGATGTTATATTGATTTGGCGATGGTAAAATGAAATGAATGGAAACGAAGTGAAAATATATCCTTTTCCGGCAATGGGATATGATTTGTTCCTCTCTTATATCCCTTAGACACTGTTTAAATCGATCCTAATGTAAAAATTAACTTGATCACTTCGTACGAAATGAATTTTCGCTGAGGAAAATTATTTGCAGCACTAAATAGTTTTCCTGTTTGAATTAAAGCAAGTACTGGAATTGTTTGAATTGTTCTGCCCATTAGAGTCTGCATCTTCTACTTCTATACAAAATTAGAAGAAAACATTTTTGCCCTCGGTTAATTGGTATAATTAAAAAGAAACTGAGCAAAGACAAACAGTTCCGTAGGGACAAGAAACGGAAAAGCGCAAAATAAAATGCTTTTTTTTTAAATTATCCAAGCGTTGAGAAAATGTAAATAAATAGTTGTGTGTGAGAGAGAGAGAGAGGGAGAGAGTCTGTGTGCTTGGTATCATCTACTGTGGTTGATGATGACGACAACGACTAAGAGGTTGGTGATTGATGAAGCTAATTATGACGGTAATGATGATTAAATTAATAAGAAACACGATACTTACTTTCATCAATGAATTTAATGTGGCTTTTCTTAACTCCTAAGTTAAGCAATTCCTGGGATTTGTTCAAAACTTGGGAGATATTGCGCCGCAGTTGACTTTCAGTCATTTCGCTAAATACTGTACAGTAAATAGCAAATATTTTATTTCTGTTTGAGCTGAAAT
>NC_043025.1:950829-998329 GCF_006345805.1 Octopus sinensis
TTTTTCTATTGTAATCTCCTCCTCCCTTCCACTCCTGCCTTTTTTATTATTTCTGCTTATTCTTCTAATTATTCTTCTTCTTTCTTCCTCCTACTATTTTTCTTTCTTCTTCTCATTCTTCTATTTATTTTTTTTTCTTATATTCTTCTTCTTCTTTATACTTCTACATCTACTTCTCCTCCTACCCTCTTCTTCTATATCTTCTTTTTTGTATTCTAATCTCCTCCTCCTCCTTCATCTTCTTCTTCTTTTCATCTGTACTCTTATTATCCCCTTCTTACTCCTACTCCTCTCCTTTTCCTCCTCTTCCTTCTTCTTCTTACTTCTCTTCTACATCTTCTCCTCATCCTCCTTTATCATCTCTTAACTTCTGTTTTGTTATTCTATTTCTATTCCTCCTCTAACTCCTCATTTCTCTTCTCATCTTCTTCTTCTTTTCCTGCTTCAACTTCTTCTACGTCTTCTATTCTTGTTCTTCCCTTCTTCTTCTTGCAATTCTTCTTCTTCCCCTCCCCCTCCTCATCCTCTTCTTTTTCGTCTTCTTCTTCTTATTCTTCTCCTTCTTCATCTCTTCTTCTTCTTCTTCTCCTTTCTTTTCTACTTCTTCATCTACTTCTCCTCCCTTTCCTCGTCTTTCTTATTCTTATCTGTTTCTTCATGTTATTCTCTTCCTCCTCCTCCCCCTTCTCTCCTTCTTTTACTTTTCTCCTACATCTTCTTCCCTTTTATCAGCCTCTCCTCCTTTTTCATCCTATTCTTCTTGCTCTTCTTTTTCTTCTACCTCTTCTCCTTTCTTCTTCTAATTCTTCTTCGCCTCCTCCTCTTCCTTCTTCTTCTTCCTTTTCTTCTTCGTTATCTTTCTTCTTTTTCTTCCTTTCATTCTCAAGTCACAGTGTTTGATGTTGTATCACAAATATTTTCAATATAATCTATTTTACTCTTTCTTTACTGCTATAGAGATCTTTGGAACAACAACATTTCAACCATCAAAGAAGGTGCATTTACGGGGCTTTCAAATTTAAAAGAATTGTAAGTTCGTTCAGTTTCTTGATACTATTTTCCGAAAGTAATAATTGATGCTGATATATAAGCTCACAATTGTATAAAATTTCAGACTCCATCAAACAAAATGAATTCGAATTTGTAGAATGAACACGATTTAGGAAGATACAAAGAGGGAGTAAGTAAGCGAGACACAAAGATTGAAAGAGAGAGAAATTGAGGTAGAAAGTGAAATAATAGGAAAGATATAATGTTCCTTTATTGTAGTTGCTTTGTTTCAATTCGCATCTCAATAACTCATTTTTGTTCCACAAATTTCAATGATTTTGATATGAATTTGTATTAGAAATGGTAACGTTTGTGAGTTTACATGTTTGCATCAAATATTTTTAGCTGAAGTATATGTGTATGTTCATATATAAGTGTAGTTCTGTGTGAAATGTGACTATATTATTCCTTTATTTTATATTTTGCATCCTCCTCCATTTCTTATTTCAATATTCTCCTTCGTGTTTCGATATTATCATTCAACTTCGAATTTTGTCATTCACGTCACGTTATTTATGTAATAGAGCAACTGAAGTGGAAGCGGAAAATATATATTCGAATAATATAGTCACATTCATTCTTTCTGTAAACCTGAAATACTTACTGTACTTGTAAGCTGGGATATTTCGCCTGATACAATTAAACTGCTGATATATTTCTTGTAAGCGTGTGTTTTCTAATATTCTTGTGACAATGAAGCGATATGAAATAAATAATCTCTCTCACCATATTTCCACAAGGGTGAGTGGGAATATGTGTGATGTGAGTGTGCATAGCGCATTCCGTCGTTGATATACTATGAATAAGAATGCGTATGAGTGCATTTGAATATGTTGATTCTGATTCCGTATATTCCCTGATTTTTCAGCCATGTCTCCTCGCCCAAAATTTTTCGTTCTCTCCTTGAATTATTTCCTGATATTTAAGAACATTTCAGTTTCATCTTGAACGCCATATTTTCAATGTTCTATCTTCTTCGTCTTATTCTCTTATCCTCATAAACTTATTCTTCTTCTGTATTCTCTTCTTCTTATCTTCTTTCTTCTTCTTACTTCTTCTCTCTCTTTCTTCTTCCTCTCTCTCTGCTTCTTCTCCTCTGCTTTTCTTCTCTTCTTTTTCTTCTTTTCTTCTCCTTCTTCTTCTTTTTCCTCTTCTTTTTCTTCTTCTTCTATCTTCTACTCTTGTCCTTCTAATGTCTTTCTTCTTCTTATTCTTCATTTCTTATTTAAATTCTCTTCCCCTCCACTCCGCCCCTGCCTCTATTTTTCCTCTTGTTAATTCTCCTCCTCCTCTCTCAATCTCGTTTTTCATTTTTTTCTATCTTCTTCTATTCTTCTTCTCCTTTCTCGTCTTCTTCTTCTTCTTCTTCTTCTTTTAAATCGCTTTCCTTCTCCTTATTCTTTTTTTCTTCTATCGCTTCTACGTATTTTTATTCTTCTCCAAATCCTCTTCTACTTTCAACTCCGCCTTCTCCTCCTCTCTCCTTCTTCTTATCTTATTCTTTTCTCTACTCCTACTTTTACACTTCATTCCTCCTCCTTTTTCCTTTCTCTTCTATGTTTTTTCCTCTTCTTTCTTTCGTTCCCAATCCTCGCCCTTCTCCTCCTTTTTTTCTTGTAATTCTCCTCCTCCGCTCCTCTCCGCATCTTTTTTTTCTTCGTGTTCTTTCCTAATTCTTCTTCTTTTCTTTCTCCTTATCCTTTTTTCTTTCTTATTCTCATTTTCTACTCTTTTGTTCTTCTATACTTCTTCTCTCTCTTCTTCTTCTCACTACTTTCTACTTCAAAAATTACTCTCCTCCTACTCTTTTCTTCTTCTTATATCTTTCTTTTTGTTATTCATCCTCCTCTCCTTCATATTCTCTTCTTTTTCATTTCTATCTTATTATTCCCCATCATTCTCCTCCTCCTTTTCCTCCTCTTCCTTCTTCTTCTTCTTCTTCTTTTACTCTTCATTTACTGTCATCCTCCTCTCCTCCTCCTCCTCCTTCTTCTTCTTTTTACTTTTTGCTACTACTTCTTCCCTTTCATCCTCATCCTCTTTTTTCCTACCTCTTCCCCCCTTCTTCTTCTTTTTCTATTCTTCTCCTTTTCTTCTATCTAATTCTTCTTCTATCGCTTCCTACTTATTTATTCTTCTTTCTTCTCCTACTCATATTCTATTGTAACTTTCTTCAAATACTCCTCCTCCCATCCTCTTCTTCTTCTTTTTACTCTAATAAGTACTTTCTCCTTCAACACTTCCTCCTCCTTTTCCTCTTCCTCTACTTTTTTTTCATCTTATTCTTCAATCTATCCGCCCTCCTCCTCCTTTTTATTCTTGTAATTCTCCTCCTCCCTTCCTCTCCCATCCTTTTTTCTTCTGCCTCTTCTTCTTTTAGTCTCCTCCTTCTTTCTCTTTTCTTCTTCTCATTTTTCTACTTCTTTCTTTGCTTCTTATACTTCTTCTTCTTCTACTATTTTCTACTTCATCATCTACTTCTCCTCCTACTCCTCTTCCTTCTTCTTATATTCTCCTTTTTGTTATTCTCATCCTCCTCCTCCTTCATATTCTTCTTCTTCTTTTTCATCTTCTCCTACTTTTTCTTCCCCTTCATTATCCTCCTCCTCCTTTTTCCTCCTCTTCCTTCTTCTTATTCTTCTTCTTCTTCTTCTTTTTCTTCCTCTCCTTCTTTCTACTTCTTCTTCTCCTTCTTCACCTTTTTTTCTGCTTCTACTTCTTCTACGTATTCTTCTTCTTGTTCTTCTCTTCCTTCTTCTTCTTGCAATTCTACTTCTTCCTCTCCCCCTCCTCATCCTCCTTCATTTTCTTCTTCTTCTTTGTCGTGTTGTTCTCCTTCTTTTTCTTCTTTTTCTTCTTCTTCTTCTTCTTTCTACTTCTTCATCTACTTGTCCTCCTCCTCCTCCTTCTTCTTCTTTTACTTTTTCTCCTACTACTTCTTCCCTTTTATCATCCTCCTCCTCCTTTTTCCTCCTATTCCTTCTTCCTCTTCTTTTTCTTCTACTTCTTCTCCTTCTTCTTTAACTTCTTCTTCTTCTTCTTCTCCTTTCTTCTTCTACTGATTCTTCTTCTGCTTCTTTTTCTTCTTCTTCGCCTCCTCCTCCTCCTCCTTCTTATTCTTCCTTTTCTTCTTCGTTATCTTTCTTCTTTTTCTTCCTTTCATTCTGAAGTCACAGCGTTTGATGTTGTAACACATATATTTTCCATATAATCTAATTTACTCTTTCTTTACTGCTATAGAAATCTTGATTCCAACAAAATTTCAACCATCAAAGAAGGAGCATTCACGGGGTTTCGAATTTAAAAGAATTGTAAGTTCGTTTAATTTCTTGATACTATTATCCGAAAGTAATAATTGATGCTGATATATAAGCTCACAAATGTATAAAATTTCAGACTGCGCCAAACAAAATCAATTCGAATTTGTAGAATGAACACGATTTAGGAAGATACAAAGAGAATATGAGAGAGCGAGACAATGTGACAGAAAGAGAGAGAATTTGGGGGAGAAAGTGAAATAATGGGAAAAATATAATGTTCCTTTATTGTAGTGTTGCTTGTTTCAATTCGCATCTCAATAACTCATTTTTGTTCCCAAATTTCAATGATTTTGATATGAATTTGTATTAGAAATGGTAACGTTTGTGAATTTACCTGTTTACATCAAATATTTTAGCTGAAGAATGTATGTTCATAAATAAGTGTAGTTCTGTGTGAAACGTGAATATATTATTCTTTATTTTATATTTTGCATCTTCCTCCATTTCTTATTTCAATCTTCTCCTTCGTGTTTCGATATTATCATTCAACTTCGAATTTTGTCATTCACTTCACGTTATTTATGTAATAGAGCAACTGAAGTGGAAGCGGAAAATATATATTCGAATAATATAGTCACATACATTCTTTCTGTAAACCTGAAATACTTACTGTACTTGTAAGCTGGAATATTTGGCCTGATACAATTAAACTGCTGATATATTTCTTGTAAGCGTGTGTTTTCTAATATTCTTGTGACAATGAAGCGATATGAAATAAATAATCTCTCTCACCATATTTCCCCAAGGGTGAGTGGGAATATGTGTGATGTGAGTGTGCATACCGCATTCCGTCGTTGATACTATGAATATAAGAATGCGTATGAGTGCATTTGAATATGTTGATTTCTGATTCCGTATATTCCCTGATTTTTCAGCCATGTTTCTCGCCCAAGATTTATCGATCTATCTCTTCATATTCTTCTCCTCTTCATTTCCACTTCATTTCTTCTTCTTCCTTTTCTTCTTCTTCGTCTTCTTCTTCTCTTCTTCTTCTTCTTCTCCCCACCATTCCTCCTGCTCCTCCTCCTCGTCATTCTTTTTCTTCTTCCTCTTCTTCTTCTCTTCTCTTCTTCCGCCATTCCTCCTGCTCCTCCTCCTCGTCCTTCTTTTTCTTCTTCTTCCTCTTCTTCTCCTTTTTCTTCTTCCTCCACCATTCCTCCTGCTCCTCCTCCTCGTCCTTCTTCTTCTTCTCTTCTTCTTTTCTTCTTCTTCCGCCATTCCTGATGCTCCTCCTCCTCGTCCTTCTTGTTCCTCTTCTTCTTTATCTTTTCCTTCTTCTTCTTCTTCTTCTTCTTCTTCTTCCTCCACCATTCCTCCTGCTCCTCCTCCTCGTCCTTCTTTTTCTTCTTCTTCTTTATCTTCTTCTTCTTCTACTTCTGCTTCTTCTTTTCTTCTATCTTTCTTGTTCCCTCTTCCCCCTACCCCTCCTTCTTTTCTACTTCTAATGTTTTCTCTTCTCCTTCTCCGTCTTATTCTTCATTTTCTTATTGTAATTCTCTTCCCCTCCTCCTCCTTTTTCTTCTTGTAATTCTCGCCCTACCCCTCCCCATCTCCCTCCTTTTTTCTTCTTCTTCTTCTTCATCTACTTTTTCTCCCTCTTCTTCTGCTCCTCCTCCTTCTTCTTCTACTTCTCCTTGTCTACCTCCTTCTTTTTATTTTTCTACTTCTACTCCTTCTTCTTCTTCTCTCTTCCACCTCCTCCTCCTCCTCCTCTTTCTTTTTCTTCTTCTCCTACTTCTTCTGCTCCTTCACCTCTCCTTCTTCCTCCTCCTCATTTTTTTCTCCTCTTTTTCTTATTTCTTATTCATCTTTCCTTTCTTCTTTCTCTCCTCTACCTATTTCTTCTTCTCTTCTTCTTTTTCTCATTCTCTTCTCCTTCTTTTCTTCCATTCTCTCTTCTCCTTCTTACGTCTCCTCCCCGTCTTCCTCCTTCTTTTTCTTATTTTCTTTTCATCTTTCTTCTTTCTTTCTTCTTCTCTTCTACATTTCTACTTCTTCATTACTTCTCTCTCCCTCCTCTTCTTCTTTTATCTTCTTTTTGTTATTCTCCTATCCTCCTCCCATCCTCATTCTCTTCTTCTTCTTTTACTTCTACCTTCTTCCTACTCTCCTCCTCCTCCTCCTCCTTCTTCTTCTTCTTGTCTTTTTATTCTTTTCCTTCTTCTCCTTTTCCACCTCCTTCTTCATTTCTTTCTTCTTTTTCATGCTTCTTCTTCTTCTTCCTCTTCTACTCATCCTTTTCTTCTTCTTTTTTCTTCCTCTTCTTCTTCTTCTTTTTCTTCCTCTTCTTCTTCATTTTCTTCTTCTCCTTCTTCTTCTTCTTCTTCTTCTTCTTCGTCTCCTTCTTCTTCTTCTTCTTCCTCTTCTACTTCTTCTTCTTCTCCTTCTTTTTCTCCTCCTCTACTTCCTCTTCTTGTTTCCTTCTTGTTCTTCTTCTTCTATTTCTTCTTCATCTTCTTCTTCTTCTCTTTTTTTCTTCTTCTTCTTCTTTTCTTCTTCTCTTTCTTGTTCTTCTTCTTCTACTTCTTCTTCTTCTTCTTTTCTTCTTCTTCTTCTACTTCTTCTTTTTCCCTTCCTCTACTTCCTTCTCTTGTTCTTCTTCTCTCTTTTCCTTTTCTTCTTCTTCTTTCTTTTCTTCTTCTATTCTTCTTTTTTCTTCTTCTTCTTCTTTTCTTCTTCTTTTTCTTCTTCTTCTTATTCTCCTCCTTATTCTCCTTCTGATTCTTCTTCTTCTTCTTCTTCTTCTTCTTCTTCTTCTTCTATGTTAGCACTGAGGACATCCTCAATAAAATGAGTATTTTTGGTCACTCCAAGTTCGTCACATGTTGTGTAGTGGACACTAAGGACTTGATTCCCTCTACCCATCTATTGACATCGATTTTGCTGGAGTATAATGTAATGAGATTGTCTGTGAAATGTGAAGTGAGGTCAACACGCGTGATCCGTGTCTCGTTCTTAGACTATATATTCTACCCCGCCAGATCACAGATTCTTAGACCACCACCATCACTTCAGCAGTAAATAAATGCACCACTGAGCGCTGGTGTGGCTTGATCCTACCCACCCAACTCCCTGAGAACAACAATTAGGAGAAAGGAATGATTGCACAGGCAGTAAGAGCTAGCGTAAGAACCACCTTGAAGAACCACAGACAAAAGTATAACTAGTTTAGTTTAGTTTAATTTTTTGTCTCAAAAAGCAAAAGCAAGACCATGTAGGGGGACAGGGCGTTATGTACAGGGAGGGTGGTCATACAAAGAGTTCAGGCTATTTCTGGTCAAGAGAGACTTTGAACCGAGCGGTCGTCGGCATCTTCACTATCTCGTCCGGCAGCTTATTCCACGGATCCGCAACCCGGACGGAGAAAGCCCCTCTCCTTCGATTGAGATGAAATCGTCGTAGATAGAGCTTTTCGGAGTGACCCTGCAGCCGACGCTCTGGAGCAGGGGTGAAGAACAGCTCTTTCGAGAGTTTACACTTTCCGCTTATGATGTAGTGAGCAAGAATGAGATCACCACGGCGTCGTCGTTTTTCGAGAGAACAAAGGTCGAGCGTCTTCGGCCTTCCTTCATAAGACAAATGCTTGAAACTATACATGTAAGTTCAAGGTGCAGCCATTTGTGTCGGTGTATCTGGAGATATTGCCGGCCTCTTCATGACCTGGTGGATCAGAAAACCTAAGCAATTCTTGGCAAAACAGTCCACAACTCTTCTAATTTTCTGTAGGTATATAGATGGCATTAATATCACAGTTAAGACCAGCTCTAGTAACGGTAATGTAGAAACTGAGAGGAACATAATGGAGAGCATCCAGCAAGTAGCCAACTCCATCCACCAAAGTATCAAGGTGACTATAGATTATCCCACCCGGCACCCCAACATTTGACTCCCCGTCCTTGTTACTGAACTTCACTTAGAGAATGTGAACAACAGAGTGCACTCCTATTACATGATTTAATTCGTAATTCAGCTCTCAACCGAATTAATTGCATCGTTTTGGCAATGATGATCGAGATGTAAGCTACATTTCGAGCTAAAATAATTGGAAATTGATTCTTTAAAATATATATTTCAAAGTTTTCGAGGTAAAAAATGGCAGCGTAAGGCAAAAAAGTGACTTTGAATCAAAATATCTCAGTTATTTCCAAAGGAAATGTGTAGATTAATCAAATTTAAAAGTATGTCTTCATGGGGAAGACTCTTTTAGTAAAAATCCCGTTATAAAAATCAACCAAGAAAAAAGCAGTGTGGCTTTTAGCGACGTAGAATTGGTAACAATTAAATCCACGTCGAAGTGTTCTAATGCTTGTGATATTTGTTTGCCAATGATTTCCAATAAAGTTTGATGAGCTATCCTTGTTCTTCATTGTCTTCTGAAGTGTTCAAATTGTAAAGTCAATTTATAGGTACCTAGTATATATCTTCTACCAAAAGGTGACCATTGTTTTATGAACTTTGAATAGGATTCTGATAGTTATGCACTGGTCTGAAGATGGTCAATGTTATTGCAATAATTAATATTCTATTTTTTTGAAAGCCTTTTTTTATCAATTACACTGCTACTGGAGTATGTACTTTTACTATTCCTTGTTTCAGTTATCAGATTGCGGCCATGCTGGAGTACTACCTTCAAGCGTTTACTCGAACAAATCATCCTTAGTACTGAATTTTTAAAATCTGGCACTTAATCAGTCGGATACCTTTTGAGGAATCTCTAAGTTACGGGGGATGTAAACAAACCAATATTGGTTATCAAGCGTTGGTGGGGATAAACACAAAGACAAGCACACGCATATATATATATATATATATATATATATATATATATATATATATATATATATATATATATATATATATATATATATATACGAAGGGAATCCACACAGTTTCCTGCAGCAAATTCACTCACAACGCTTAGTTGACCCAAGGTTATAGTTAATGTTATTTGTCCAAGGTGCCACACAGTTGGACTAAAGAATCCATGGATGTGAGAAGTAATTTTCCTGCCACAGAACCATGTCTATATGGAGGATGATATTTCTACCATGGATGAGAATGTTGACTAAAACCCATATTGTGCACATAAGAAAGTCTCCTTGTTATTTTGTTAGTTTTGTATTTTATTCCCTTCCGTCTTTTGCTGTTTTGTTATCAGGTTTTCACTTAGGATAATTAAGTTAGATTGAAGGAACCTATTCTTGTTCAAACAACACTTCCCACAGAACTATAAAGAGAAATAAACAATTGTAGTGTGTAATATCAGCATTTACCCTGTTAGTGTTGACTACAACGCAATTTAGTATTGAACAGGAGTAAACATATTTATTTACTTTTACTTATTTTAAAGTGTGTAATATTTGTCTCTTTTTCAGATATTTGGACAGCAACCCAATAGAAAAATATGAAGATGGCGCTTTCTTATTCCTCCCCAGCATAGTTAAAATGTAAGCAAACACGTTCTTTTTGGTTATAAGAAAATGAAAATAATAAAAATTAGGTCATAAAATTCTCAATTCCTCGTTAAATGTTGTTGGTAATAAACAACAATGAGTTGATTTAAATTTCAGTGGATCAACATGATTTCCGAGCACTGTGTTTTATTATCGAAAAGTTTGTTCAAATATCAAATGGTTGGTTTGATCTAGTTTACCCCATGTTTATAAAAACACATAATTAACTGGAGTCGAGAGAGTGGCCTACATACAAACCTTCTTGCACACATATATAAAGATTCCTGTGTGTGTATGCGTATGTGCATATATAAGCATACACACACACATATATATATATTGTTATTACTTATTATATCCTTATGACAACGGAGTTATCAGAAGGAATAAGATCCACAAAAATTCCATTCAAATATTTCTGATGACTGCTGTATTTGCCTCTGTATTTCTACCACGAAACCATTTGGTATAATATTCTTTCTACGATAAGCACAATGCCTGCAATTTTGTGGCTGGGGGTTGTCGATTACATCCACCCTAGTGCTCGGCTGGTACTTAATTCATCGACCCCAAGAAGGTGAAAGGCAAAATCGTCCTCGAAAATTTGAACTCAGAACATGAAAACAGAACACCCTGTAACTGTTGGGTCGATTAATACGCAGTATTACTATATCGCAAGATTTTGTGATTTGCCAATCTGACAGAAACGGGATGGTTCAATATGTATGATATCTCCATTCTTCTGTGTTAATATATATATATATATATTTACACACACACACACACACACACACATGTATATATACACGTGTGTGTGGAGAGGTAAAGAAAGAGAGGGAAATTTAACACAATCCTATCCCTATTAAAGCTTAACCACACTGCTTGGAATGGAGAACATTTTAAGGGAGATAAATAGTAGTAAAACTAACAACGTTCGCGCAGTATTAGAGGTTGGGGGGGATACAAGCAGATCTATTTCAAAATTGTGTTTATCAGAACATGATAGAATTGCATTACGATGTAGCAAAATTCCTAAAAGGTTCAGAATATTCTCTTCTGAAAATCATATTCAATAAAGGAAGTGCCGAGGGAGAAAATATTTCCAATACCTACAATTTCAGATATATCTGCTATAATTTCCACTTATATTTAGAATGCTTATAAAGCTAAATCTCTCATGTCAAATATAACTGGTATTTTACTCAGCAATATTTCGCAGCTTCGCAATACCTATCAACTTTCGCCACAGCACTTATATGACAATACCGTTTGACAACAATAGCTCGTATGTCACTTATATCTTGTAGCTGGTAATCTCTATATTGCAGGTTAGCTACATTTAGTAGATTTATCCATATCTTGTATGTCATCTCTTCAAACATATCATCAAAATCTATCATAGCATATCATCTATATCTAGAATATCCTCTAAATCTAGTATGCCATTTATATATTGTATGTCATCTCTTTCTCCTCTGACAGCTGTATATAATCTGTTTGCCCAATACATTTTATTATATCATTTTTGTCTTATGATTCAAAACTATATCTAGAATATCATTTAAAGATTCTCTAACCACATCCTACCTAATTTTATTTGGTATCTGTTATTTTCAATTATCATTTTCTCATTTCTCCTCTCTAATAAATCTACTGCAGTATGTAGTACAGAGTGGTGGCAATGGCTTACATTCATACCCCCATCTCTCTCTCTCTCTCTGTAACTCTAACTTTACTTTCTACTACCATATTCATGCTTGAATGTGTATGAAGATGTCTATGATTGCATGTGAAGGGTCAAATGAGAAGGTTAAACCTTCTTTTATTCATTTTCCCTCTAATTTCTACTCAGGCATAAGACAATTGAACTGAGAGGTTTTTGGCTTTAGCGATTACGTGAGGACCTCCTCATCAATGGATTATTTGGTTTTGGTCAATACACAGCGAATGAGACAGACCAATGAGGCAGCGAGAGCCTGGTCTTATGCAACAATGATCAGGCTTTCAGTGGTACGCTTCAAATCACCTCGCTCAAGCCATGCCCACGATGCTGTATTATCCTTAACATCCTGTTTATTCCTTTCAAACTGTCCATGCATTCTCATTTAAAGAATGTATTCTTTTCTCTTCTCCTAAGCACTTTGGATAATCCTACTCTTCCGCTTCCTCCTCCTCCTCCTCCCTCTCCCCCTCCTCCTCCTCCCTCTCCCCTCCTCCTCATCACCATCATCATCACCATCATCATAATCATCACCATCATAATCATCATCATCATCATTATCATCACCATCATCATCATCACCACCATCATCATCATAATCATCACCATCATCATAATCATCACCATCATCATAATCATCACCATCATCATCAACATCATCATCATCATCATCACCATCATCATCATAATCATCACCATCATAATCATCATCATCATCATTATCATCACCATCATCATAATCATCACCATCATAATCATCATCATCATCATTATCATCACCATCACCACCATCATCATCATAATCATCACCATCATCATAATCATCACCATCATAATCATCATCATCATCATTATCATCACAATCATCATCATCACCACCATCATCATCATAATCATCATCATAATCATCATCATCATCATCATCATCATTATCATCACCATCATCATCATCACCACCATCATCATCATAATCATCACCATCATATCATCATAATCATCATCATCTATCATACCATCATAATCATCATCATCATTATCATCACCATCATCTCATCATCATAATCATCATCATCATATCATCATATCCTCATCATTATATCATATGAAAACTCACAGCTTACTTTTCTGGGTTTGATGGAAAGTGTTACTTGTTTACTGTTTATACTTCAAGAACCCTACGAAGAATTCTTGCGTTCCAAGCAATACTGATTTCTTTTAGGTGTTCTACCTTCACACTTGTACCAATTGTTTTCAGTCATGCTGGTAGTTGAGTGCTAATACTTCCAAATGTACCAATTACTACTGGTATCACCTCTACTCTCTTCATTGTCAACAACCTTCTATTTCTCACTTCAAATAGTCATTGTTGTTTAATTATTATTATTATTATTATTATTATTATATTATTATTATTATTATTTTATTATTATTATTATTATCATCATTATTGTTGTTGTTGTTGTATTTGTGTTGTTGTTGCTATTGTTCTTGCTGTTGCTCTTTTTTGAAAAACACTGAAAATATTCAAATTGATATATCAAAATTGAATATTAATTTTCCCCTTCTTAATTAGGAGTATTACTATACATGTCTGTGCCGCTCAAGCAATAAATTGTACAACACTGAAATCTGTCTCTAGTTTTAAAACCAGTTGCTACATAGAATAAACACGACCTTCTTAGCGCCAAAACCGCCCGTCTAAATGAGTTTTCTCAGATAGAGCGGCGCAAGATCCCTACCACCAAATTCCCGACACTAAAATGTCCCTAAACTACAATAAATTAGAATCGTTTCAAGTGGCTAGTAATCTTATTTAAAGGTACTTTATTATTCAATATCTAAGCTAAAAGAGAATAGAACCTTAGTGCTTCCACTTTCTACTAGAAACCATTTCGCAATATTGATGTTATTAACAACACTTAAAAAAATGAATGCCATAGCGTTTATAAACCTGCTCAAATTTTATAATCTTTGTTTCTTGTCAAATCACATAGGAATTTCTCTGTTGATCTGAAACGCATTCAGAGTTCTCTTTATTATTACAGTGACCTCAAAACAATAACCTTATGAAGTGTGGATGTCACTTGCCAGCCTTCGTTAAGTATATTAAAGAAGTCTATAACAGAACTGTTGCTGTCTCTGGCACGTGTCAGGAAGGCTCAGGGAAACGAATAGCTATACTGGATTATTCGCAATGTCAAAGTAAGTAAAATTCTCGTTTCGTTTTTTCTTTTATTATTAATACTAAGAAAATCCGGGTTATTCTCTGAAGCTTACAATATCATGTCTTATGAAAGGGAAACTATAGATAAAGATATGAGGAATAAACGTTTTACCATTCGCACGCTTTACATTCACATCTTCGCTCTACCGAACTTATAGATTCAACTGTATCACACAAACCATCAATAGCACACACACACACACACACACACACACACACACACACACACACGGGCGCGCGCGCACACAGACATACACAAACATACATACGCAAACATTCACAACAGCGCACACATGAATGTACGCTCACATGTACACACACATATGTACACAGACATACTCTCTAACCCTCTCTCTCACGTACACTCTCTCTCATAACTACATAAGTATAGAACAAAAACAAGTCATCGAAGCGGTCACGATTGACAACAAAATGTCGCTAACAACCATAACTGGTTGAGAGGTTAACCAAACGGTTAATCAAACATTCATTTAGTTAATTCGTTAACAAATTGTTAACAAAGTGACGAATAATAAAGTGAAATAGAACCAGTACGTGTGTTTTTTATTGGCTTAATGACCCTCCCGAGATACAAAAAAATGTTCCAGTATTCGATCCCCAGAAGAGGACAACTTGGTAACAAAGCCAAACACACTATCTTCAGTTTGGGTTTCGTGCCCATTCTCATCTGTTGTCATGAATATTGGCTAACGACTGAAAGAGTCTGATCTCAAACAGAAGCGGCCGAAATGGGATTCCTCCGAAAAAACTGGAGTAGATTTACTCGACACAGTGTGTACCTTGGAGATGAGGGTGTCTCTCCAGATCAGTTCGGTACTTTTCCGTATTGTGCCACTACATTTCCGGTAATGCGGACATGCGATTAGGATGTCACATGACAAAATCGCAAGATCGATTCTTTAAAATGATGAAAAACAGCAGGGAATGTAGAGGTAGACCAAAAAGAGATGGCTAGAAAATATCCATAGCCTCATTTGGTCATGCTTGAGAATGCAATCAGTATGCGTATTGGCAGTTGCCTCTGATAGTACCCTATGCAGGAGGTACCTGAGGCACCAGATGTCCTCATGACCCTCCCAGGAATAATGAGCGTTGAAGATGGTAGATGGATGGATATACAGAGTGTCGGTATTAAATATAACGATTTTATGTCCCATTATATTAAGGAAAACGTAGTGTATTGGTAAGCAAAGGCGTTAGAGAGCATAAAGTTGTAGCTGAGAAAAAAGCTGATATGGCGGACTGGAAGCCATCTAAATATTCTTTGCTACTCTAGGCACAAGGCATGAAATTTGGTGGGGAGAGGGCCAGTCGATTGGATCGACCCCAGTACGCAACTGCTACCCCGAAGGAATAAATGGCAAAGTCGACCTCTGTGGAATTTGAACACAGAACGTGAAAAAACAGACGAAATACTGCTAAGCTTTGCGCCCGGTGTGTTAACGTTTCTGCCAGCTTGCCGCATTGAAAGCCATCTAAATATTGGAAGAGAGAAACCTGTATTCATGATAAATCATGACGGTTACCACAATTCAGACACCATCACTGCTGTTCAATGCTCTGGGAACACTGTAAAGTCAGCAAGACGTGACATGGACAGTTGCAGTAGAATCTATAGGATAAAACTCGAATACGAGAGAAAAGTTGCTTCAGAAGATCAAATACCAAGACAAGAAAGGGCAAAATGCAGGCAAAACATTCAGTAATGTAAATTGTCTGAAAAAGATGGCACACTTCATGAAGGTCAAATAATGTAAACGGTACAAGCAAAGGGTTGGTACACATGGGTTAAGTGAGAGACAGAAAATGGCTGACGAAAGAAGGAGAGAAGAGCAAAAGTGGTTTTATTCGAAGAAGAGTGAACACGAATGGAAAGGGAGAGAAGAAGGGTGCGGTATGTGTGCGTATAGGGGAGGTAAACTGTTAGTAGGAGCCAAGCAGTAGTGGGAGGAAAAGGGAGGAGGAGGAGGGGGAGAGAGAGAAGTGAGTGGTTTAGAGATACAAAGCAAAACGTTGGGTGCAAAAGCGAATGTGTGAGGGCAGCACTTGTGAGTATGGGTATGTGTGTGTGAGTGTGTGTATGTGTTTGAAGAGTGAGTGTGCGGGAATATGTATGAGTCTATGTACGAGTGTGTATGCATCTGTATGTGTGTGTCAAATGTAGAATATCCAATGGGACAAAGTTGTGTGTATGTGTGTGTGTGTGTGTGTGTGTGTTTGAAGAGTGAGTGTGCGGGAATATGTATGAGTCTATGTACGAGTGTGTATGCATCTGTATGTGTGTGTCAAATGTAGAATATCCAATGGGACAAAGTTGTGTGTATGTGTGTGTGTGTGTGTGTGTGTGTTTGTCTTTGTGTGTAATAAAGTGTGCAGAGAGTAACTGTGCTACCGAAGTGAGATGTGTAGGTAGAAACTGTGGTCTAGCGTGTGAAGTGTGTATAAAGTGTAAATGTGGGCGGAGGGACAAATAATGTGAGGATGTGGGTTGGTAAGAGTGATGCTGCGGAGGAGAGAGAGAAGAAAACGAAAGAGTAGAGAGGTAAAGTATATATTTAGCGCTTAGCCAGGAAGACAGTCAATGCTCATGATCATTCAGAAGGCTGCTGTGATTGGTTGGGGGAAAGTAGGAAGATATCCTGAAACCAAAGACCTGCCTTGATTGTTTATAACGGAGAAGAATCCGGCATAAACAGCGAAGGTTCCAAATGACAGACTTAAAATGGAGTCCGATGAAGCACATCACTCGAGAAAATATACGAGTCAGTATGTATATGTATGTACATACGCACATACATACATACATACATACGTACATACATACATACATACATACATACATACGTACATACGTACATACATGCATACATACACATACATACATACTTACATACATATATACATACCTACGTACATATGTACATACATGCATACATACATACATACACACATACATACGCACATACATACATACATACATACATACATATATACATACACGTACATATGTACATATATGCATACATACATACATACATACATACATACATACATACATACATACATACATATACATACCTACGTACATATGTACATACATGCATACATACATACATACATACATACATACATACATACGTACATATACATATTGCATACATACATACATACATACATACATACATACGTACATACATACATACATACATACATACATACATACATACATACATACATACATACATACTCATGGATGCTAGAAGCCCTTCAGCTTTCTAAATTTTCAGTGAGCCATAATCAAAGCCATAGCTGACCTGATTCCATTGTGGGCAACCATCATGAAATTAAACACAGAGTGATTATTATCACTGACAGAATACAATATCGCAAAGGTATATTCCAAGGGGACAACCTCGTGGTGATGTTGTTTATACTTTCTGTAAACCTCATGTCATTCATGTTAAGGATATCTCATTGGTTCAAAAGGAAACAGAAATTACAAAATTGAACGCTGTTTCTTTGTGGATGACTTTAAAACTTTATGCAAAAAATACGGATGAGATGAAAAAGAGCTTTGACCAAGTTACAACATTCTCAAAAAATGTTGGGTTGGCGTTTGTTCAGGTTAAATGTTATATGATTGTGAACAGGAGGATAAATGTAAACCAGTCGAGCAACATCAATGACCTGACTGTTTCCCCTATATCTGATGAGGAATGTTATAGATATCTAGGGGTGGATGAAAATATATCTCATAACAGCACCTGTAACAAAACAAGTACTATTTTACAGGTACCATTAACTTACAGGTGTCATTAAAGTATAAACAAAGAACATTACAGCTGAATAAATAAAATTTTGAGCTCAGAAATCTATGCATTCAATAAAACATTGGCCCACAACGTGTGTTCTGTGCAAGTCCTCATATTAACATTTGGGCTGTTTTATTGGACACTTGATGAGATCCGAGCTATTTATGTGAAATCCCGGAAAATACTGACAAGTACACATAATTTCCACATAAACGGTGAAGTAGACCCCCTCTCCTTAAAACGAAAACAAGGTGGCAGGGGCTTAACATCGATGCAAAATGTCTTTGAATGTCGTATCATATCCTTTGGGTAACATCTTATAACCACAAATGTCAAAGTGCATCCTTTGACCAAGTTTGCATAATTCATATGACTTGGAAGGCAGCTCCTTGAGCAACATTCCTTATCTGATAACAGAATACATGCTCAAAGATGTCGCACGACTCTACCGCAACGTATCATTAGATGAACGGATGAGTATCTATGAACAGAAGACTATGCATGGATATGTTGGTAGAAAGTTCCGAGATGATGGCAATATTGATGTTGTTGAAATTCCAATGAAGGAGCCGTAGGTGTAGGATAGAAACTCTCTCCTCTATTGCCAACAAATCTTGAAATAACAGTGAATAATGACATACATACATACATAATACATACATGTATTATTATGGCTGCCCCCTTGTTACTGAGTATGGCCATTGGACGAAGCTTAACTGTTACTGGTGCTGTGATCGAATGTGACTTTTTAGCCCAGCTAAATATCTACAATGTATTTTACAGGATTGGCAACAAACCTTACATACATACTACATACATACATACATACATACATACATACATACATACATACATACATAATACATACATACATACATACATACATACATACATACATACATACATACATACATACATACATACATACATACATACATAAATGTGTGTATATTGGAAAAAGCACAATATTAGTGATCATAATTTTTATTGTTTATCCAAATATTGTTTTGCTCACTTCACATATTATGGCCTTCTTCACATACTATATGACATTGTAACATAACTTAAATGAGATTCTCAGGTTTCATTAGGGAGTTTCCACTGCATCAATGGTTGCAACTTACAAATTTAATCCCTTTATTTGACTTGTTCAACGATTTTCACGTGTTTGTTACATCAGAATACTAAAAGGACAACAAGTGGCTTTCATGCTTCTCTCAGTTGAATTTGTGACATTATTGAAACGTTTCCGAATGAACATGAAAATAGGTTTATAGTCTTTGTTAATAATTTGCTTTATATGTCTAACATGTATTGATTTCAATACTAACACGCATACATTTGTTTTTACATCTGAAAGAAAATATTTCTTGTTATTGCTATGCATTGCATTATTTGGTTCATAAATACAGATATTTACTTGTATTCTGTAGATTACTCGTTATTTCAACGGAATTTACAGTGTCAAACATGTTCAGGAATCATATGCAATGAAGTGACAAGCTGTCCAGGAACAGAGGTAAACTGGAATATTACTTTCTTCCTTTTCGTTAAAATATATCCACAACCGTCACTCGAAAGCCATTAAGTCCACATAGATTGTACTATGCTTTCGCTAGTTTTTTTTATGCGCCTGCGTAGACATACACACACCCTGTCGATCTTCTTATTCATGACTCAATGGGACGAGAAGGATGTGACGATTGAAGAGAGAAATAGATGAACATCACTAGGTTGGGACACATTTCACTTGATTAGACTGGGACAAAGTGAAATGAAGTGCCTTGTTCAAGGACGCAACGTTCTACCCTGTCCAGGAATCCCTATTCAAGAAACGAACACACGAACTTAAAGTGAGCTTTCTCCGACAAAACATGGCTGTCCTTAGAGTAGGATGTATGAATGTATGTGGCCAGAAGTCAACTTGGGATCAAGATTCCTTGTCGAATGACCTCGGGCCACTAACCTTAGAGGGGATAACTGCAGAGATTAAAGGGAGCGGATTAAGGAAAAAGTTAAGAAGTAAATGACCGTCTCCTTCGTCTGTTGGCCATAGCAAAAGTGGTTGTTTGATAGACAAGATTATGAAATGTTCGAAACAGATTAAATCTGCCCTCACATCAAGAAGTACAATAAGCTTCACAGAACATAACGGATGGGGGTCATATTATTTCAACAGGAATAGGTGAAAGCTATACGATTAAACGCAGCTAAAACACAAATTAAAATTGCCAGGCATATCTCTGAATACACAGTTGTACATTGGTGAAAGAAACACAAGAGAAACAATAAAAGACACCGGTAATGTCACAGATCAATGCTTCACATTACGAGAATATAGGAGAATAGAGCGTGACATAAGAGCATGGCTGCATTCTGTTGCCTGTTTCATTGTCTGTTCTGATCTCAGACCTTTCTGTTTTCTTGAAGCTGAGTTAGCTTATGTAATGATTCATTCATTTGCAATCACAGACTCCATTGGCTCTTTTGAAGACGCCAGCCTTCGGACACTATCATTGGTTATTTTTTCATGACATCCTCACTCAGTTTGGGAGATCTTTCTAAAAATTTTCCAACATTGGAAGAAACGAGTTTCAATTTCAAACTAAGGCAATGCAAATCTTATTTCTAACTTCAATGTCTACATTTTCATTGCTTTTATTATTGTTAGGTGTTTGCGATTATTAATTGCGTTTTCGTGATGGATTCTTTTCTTTAAATATTCTTCTCCATTTCTGATATTTTTCGCTTTCAGAATGTCCCTTATTAAGTTAACAAGACCTTGGTTGTTTTCTCTCCAAATTTTATACTAATATACCGTATTTTCATATAAAATATACTTGCAAAATAAAACGAAGTTTCTCTTGTGTTCGTTTTATGTATTTTCTGTTTTATTTGCTTGGACTGGGGAGTTCAATCTGACAATTATATTTCATTTTCATCTTTGGGTAAAGGCATATTAGTTTCTCTTGTTGGTGAGTTTTGTACGCATGATTTTCCGTAAATTTTATATGAAAAATTCCTCTTGAGCATTCCTCCAGTAAGAAGAAATTTTAGAGAATTGATACATCTTTATTGGGATAATTTGACCTATTTTAAGTTGGGCGATGGGTGACAGTGCGATGCGGTTTTGATACAGACCGTGATCCGATGGCCATATCTACTTGTGATCCGAGAGGTTTGGACACTGTAAGCATTTAAAACATGATTTTTGAATACTAAATAGCAATAACTTTTACGGAATTTTACTTATGCTGTTAACTTTCAACAATTCGGCAACTCTTTTACGGTTTCATTTATTGCTTTTGGGTATTTTAAAGCAATGATTAAACTTACTTGCATGGTAAACATCCCCAGTGGTGTCATTTCTGTTGTTGTTGCTGTAATTAGCAGTAATCGTCCTAATAAATATTGTTGTTGTAGTGTATAATTTTCATATCTATTATTACAGCCTGTATGCCGATTCGCAATATCAATGAACGGTGCTAAACTGAAGACTGAAAGGTCCTGCAGCACATACAGAAAATGTGTTGAAGCTATGAGAAACAATACCCTTACATGCAATAAACGGACGAATGGCACGTCTTGTACTGGTTGTTGCGTCGGACACTTATGTAACAAGAATGATTTCATTGGTAAGTGTTATTTATTGTCTAATATAACACTAACAAGTTTATTACAAATCGATAGTTAATAAGAACATTTTATAGTAATTAATATACGGGAAAATATTTTGATGTGTGTATACTATTTGCAATGCTCTCTCTCCCTCTCTCCCCCCCCTCTCTCTCTCTCTAACACACACACACACTCACAGATGGAATCAAACACCACGACATGAAGGAAAAGAATAAAAGAGAGCACTTTTGGCGAGTGATCAAAATATTGGTTTGAAAGCTGAATGCCTGGAACATAATTTCGGCGAAAAACTCGCACGCAGTCGCAGTAGTTCGGAATGACGCTGGAAAACTGAAGTGGACAGAGGAGAAGCTAAAGGAGTTGGACAGGAAGTCAAGAAAGGTCCTATCGATGTATGGAACCAATCATCCATGTGCAGGCATTGATAGCCGATACACGAAGAGAGCGACAGGAAGAAAGGGAATGATAAGTGGAATGATATATATATAGATATATATATATATATATATATATATATATATATATATATATATATATATATATATATATGTATATATATATAATATATATAATATATATATATATATAATTACAATTGAGTGAATAAAATCCAAACTTACAAGGGAAAATAAATTTAGAAATACTAAATCAAATTTCACACATTATAAGATATATATAAAAATAAAAAAAAAAAAAAAACACTTTTTATCAATTCAAAATGAACAATTAAATTACACCATCTAGAAAATTACATATAATAGAAATATAAAAAATAAATAACAATTAAATGTCAATGCTTAAGTAAATTGCAAATAATAATAATAATAAAAACGTATATAATAGGTAGAATAAGAATAATATATATATATAGTATTTTAAGTGTATATGTGATTATGAATGTATATTTTTATCTACGTATGTGGGTTTTATGTGCATCTATGACGTGTGTCTCATTTATAAACGCAGCGATTATTTTCTATATCAATCCATAGGCTGGACCAAATCCCTCGTATTTCGTTTTATTTTTAAAAAGTTCAACGAATATAAAATCCCCGCTGAGAACATATCAAGAGCCGTGAGTAGATATCTGCCCTCTCTCTTTCTCCGTACACAGACGCGCGTGCGCGCACACATATGCACTGAACATGCGCACACATGCATACACATACACACTCTCACGCACACATACACACACACACATGCATATTTTATAGAAGAAATGTGAAACGTCAAATAAATAGTGAGGTTTCATGAAATTCAGACATTCAACTCCATTTACTGATAGTAAACTATTACATAAAACTTTCTTTTTTAACTTACGAATTTTTCTGGATAAAAAGACTGTTCTATCCACTATTTTGTCTTTATATATTCCGTGATATAATTTCCGATTCTGACAGTAAATAAAATCCTACTCAAATATTCACTAATCTTGTGTTTACACACACACACACACACACACACACACACACACACACACACACACACACACACACACACACACACACATAAGAACATATGTAATCACACACTTCCTTTTGGTAATATTTTTCTTCTCAACATTTTCGTTTTCCTTTCTGAAAAAGAGATATGCTCGGAACATTAAAAACCCTCTCATTTCCCCCACTTTACCGAGTGTCAAGCTAATATATTTATATATAATTATATTCTCAAACGCAGGATAATGCTAATAGTATAGCATGAACAGGATAAAGTATTCACCTGTTGCCGAAAACTCTGTCGGCGGCCAGATTACGCGTCTTATAAAGCTAGATGTATATAGCCTAACTTTGCAGAAGTATTTGTCGTTCGCGCAGTTTAGCTTAATGGTAAAGCACTTGAAGCGTAATCACATGGGGTGAGTGTGTAGTCACATAGCTGGCTGACGACAGATTTATCTGCAAATTATGGATATTTCATGCGGTTCACGTTATATCATTAGCATTATCCTGCGTTTCAGAATAAAATTATTTCTTTATTTTTCAATACATCTCAACGCTTTTAAATCAAGCTTTGTTTCTTGAATTTAATGTATATATATATATAATATATATATATATATATATATATATATACACATCCGGCTTTTTCAGATTGAGCATGACCTTTCAACCGTGACGGGAACATTTAGAGTTGAAGACTGTGGGTAAGCAAATGCTTCTAACACATTTATTCAAATTTATTTGCTTTTGTTCCAAACATTCGATTTTATCGCATGTATTATACGTCACAATAATCAACAGTGTTGTACTTGTGACCCAGAATATATTAATTCATACATTCAATGAAATGTTTAAATGTTTTATCCATGTTTTATTATACAAAGGACACACAAACCCATATAAAGATACAGAGAGAACTGTATATATATATATATATATATATATATATATATATATATATATATATATATATATATATATATATAAAAATACGCATTGAGTCGAAACAGGGCCAGCTGAAGAAGGGAATTTTCCTTGTATTGTTTGTCCTGTTTTTCGTTGTTGGAAAAAGTCTGTTTCCTTGTTTGATTTTTTGTCTTCGTTTCTCGTTGTGTTCTACGCTTTTTTGTGGTGTCCTGTACTCATATATGTATGTATATATACATATAGATGTAGGTATGTACATATATGTATGTATGTATGCATATGTTTTATTTATTAAATTGCTGTATATATATATGTATATATATATACATACATATACATCACACATATATATATACACACATATATATACACACATATATATGGGTGTGTATATATATAAATTGTGGTGGGTATCGGCAATTTGAAACCAACAAGGAAATAATTCACAGTCACTAAGTGTGAAAAGAGTGCAGTGAGCACCAGCATTATTAGAAATATTAGTCATAGACTCCTGAGCCACAAAAAGACATATGGTCTGTTTGCATTGACAGTGGGGAGAACATTCCCCACGGTAAGCCAGATGGATTAGATTAGCATGGTAATCTCTTATAGGAAGTTAATACTCATCAGCAATGCTCACTCCATTACGGCTGGTGGAGGCTAACTCACGCCTCTCAGTATCATTGAGAATGCCATAGGAATTAGGGACTGATTCACAAAATGGCAATGTGAAGATTATAAAATATTGAAGGTAGCTAACACACATTTTAAAACCAACCAGGTAATTATATATATATATATATTATATATATGTATCTCTCTCACTTTTTTCTCTCTTTTACTTGTTTCAGTCATTTGACTGCGGCCATGCTGGAGCACCACCTTTAATCGAGCAAATCGACCCCGGGACTTATTCTTTGTAAGCCCAGTACTTATTCTATCGGTCTCTTTTGCCGAACCGCTAAGTGACGAGGGAGAGTAAAACACACCAGCAATGCTTGGGAGACAAACACAGACACACAAACACAAACACATACACACACATATATATACATATATACGACAGGCTTCTTTCAGTTTCCGTCTACCAAATCCACTCACAAGGCATTGGTCGGCCCGGAGCTATAGCAGAAGACACTAGCCCAAGATGCCACGCAGTGGGACTGAACCCGGAACCATGTGGTTGGTTAGCAAGCTACTTACCACACAGCCACTCCTGTATATGTATAAATACATATATAAAGTGTATTCAAAGATTTATGCAGGGGGTGAAGACCTTCATGTGGATTTCTTAGTGGACGAATATATTCTTAAGACCAACTTTTAGTCACCCGCTTGTAGTTCGAGCCTTCTTCACTAATTCTGTTCTCAACCATACTGAATGCGCTTATTTTAGCTATGATAATCCAATCCTGAGCTATATTTGAATATAGTGATAGAAAGTGATGTGAAAGACAGTGGTGATGGTGGTGGAGCGGAAAGTGATGAAAAGTATTGATGGTGATGGCGTCAGAAGTCTGGATGGCGTGTGTATTGCAGATATGGTGGCGATGGTGGTGGTACTGTGTTTATCATGAAGCTTGCATAAGTTCCGAGTCGACAAATTATATCATTGCTTTGATGAAAATTGTTCATTGCTTGAGAAATATTCATGTTCCATGAAATTTAATATGTACTCAATGCATGGTGTCATTGTTGGACCCAAGGATTAACAGGGCAGCTTTTAAACGAATGTTATATATATATATATATATATATCAATGATATGTATATTCTAGCTAGCTAGCTAGCTACATACATACATACATACCGACATACATGTATGTATTTATTTTTTATTTCAGCTCAAACAGAAATAAAATATTTGCTATTTACTGTACAGTATTTAGCGAAATGACTGAAAGTCAACTGTGGCACAATATCTCCGAAACTTTGAACAAATCCCAGGCATTTCTTAATTTAGGAGTTAAGAAAAGCCAGATGAAATTTCTTGATGAAAGTAAGTATCGTGTTTCTTATTAATTTTATCATCATTACCGTCATAATTAGCTTCATCAATCACCAACCTCTTAGTCGTTGTCGTCATCATCAACCACAGTAGATGATACAAAGCACACAGACTCTCTCCCTCTCTCTCTCTCATACATACAACTATTTATTTACATTTTCTCAAAGCTTGGATAATTTCAAAAAAACACAATTTTATTTTGCGCTTTTCCGTTTCTTGTCCCTACGGAACTGTTTGTCTTTGCTCAGGTTCTTTTTAATTATACCAATTAACCGAGGGCAAAAATGTTTTCTTCTAATTTTGTATAGAAGTAGAAGATGCAGACTCTACTGGGCAGAAAAATTCAAACAATTCCAGTAATTCAAACAGGAAAACTATTTAGTGCTGCAAATATTTTTCCTCAGCGGAATTTCATTTTGTTTGAAGTGATCATATTAATTTTTGAATAAGAAACGATAGATGCACACACACAGCTCATACGCTTTAAACAATGTCTAAGGGATATAAGAGAGGAACAAATCATATCCCATTGCCGGAAAAGGATATATTTTCACTTCGTTTCCATTCATTTCATTTTACCATCGCCAAATCAATATAACATCTATCCATTTCTAGCGTACATTAGGTTTTGTGCTTCCGGTCAGTATGTCTAAAGAGTGATCAATATATTGACGAAATTCAACACTAGAGGCCGCGAAACAGACTAGCATTCTGACTAGTCATATCCCGTAACCAGTTATATATTGCTCGGGAAAATATAAAAATATATATACATATACACACACCTCTATTTCGGGATGGCATTTTTAATAATATTTTTTTAAGAATATAAAAGTAAATATATATTTAGAAGCATACATACATACATATATATACATATGTATATTATGTGTGTGTGTGTGTGTGTGTGTGTGTGTGTGTGGTGTGTGTGTGTGTGTGTGTGGGTGTTGTGTGTGTGTGTATATATATATAATTTAAATCAGAGATAAAACCACTACTAGGCAAATCAAGCAGTGAAAACCATAAACCAAAACATAAAAAAAATTAATATAATATACAAAATATATAAACTATAAAATATAAAATTTCAAATTTAAATTATTTAGATTGAAAATTAAAATTATTAATTTATATTTATAAATTTTTATGAATTTTAATTTTTTTTCAATTAAAAACTTTAATATAAGATGTATATATGTATATATATATATATATGTGTATATATATATATATATATATGTGTGTATATATGTATATAAATATATAATATATATATATATATATATGTATATATATACATATATAATCTACAGGATATCAAGTGGTTATGGTGTTTCAAGCAGCTTAATTTAATTAAACAATAGAATCATTACATCAATTTAAATGCAATGCCATCTTCAGCTGCATAAATAAAGAAATAGAATTTCAATAAGTAGGACACTTTAATGTAATTTTTCTCAAATATTTTAACAGAGCAAGAAGATGGAGAAAATCATATTGTCGCCATTTTAGTTAAGAATAGACTACACTTCCAAGAATTGCATGGAGCCTGGTTGGGGTGGGGGTCCTTGTGTTGTAAGGGATTGTAATTCATTTCTAAATCATTTATCTCTTTATAAACTACTAAATGAAAAACTAGAAATATATTTTGAATAAATATATATGCTCTCCGTATATGTTTGCAACACTTCGTGTATCATTGTCCTCAAATCAGCCAGCAGGTGGTCCAAACAATTTATTTCCAACATTAACTACTACTGCTGTTGCTGCTACTACTACTACTATTACTACTACTACTACTATACTACTACTACTACTACTACTACTACTATGGCTTCTCTTATATCCATGTTTTGGTTCTTTTTCAGTGGTTTGTGATGAAAGCACAACATCAACTAACAATCGAGCTTTCTCTTGGCCAATGACAAAAATAGGAACTACTGCGGAGATCCCGTGTAATGGAAATGTAGCCACCAGGCATTGGTTCGTTTGTATTGATTTATTTCTACTCAAAGTTTGAAGTTTTCAGCGTCATCCTATTGTGAGAGAATGTTACTTGGTAGAGCAGATAACAGCTTTATAGATTAACAAGATAGAATTAAACGTCTATCGGTTGCAATCTCTTGTCCCAGCATTTTTACATTACATTATTGATATAATTTAGCCTTGTCCTAACTATCTAGGTTTGCTTTGTCGCCAATATTATACAAAGCTTTCATTTCATTCGTTTTTATGTTTCGGGTCGATGAAATAAATACCAATTGAGCACTGAGGTTGGTGTAAACGACTTATCCCTTCCCCTGAAATTGCTGGCCTTGTGCCAAAATTTGAAACCAATATTAGACAAGGCTTTATGGTAGAGAGCTAGCGGAATCGTTACCATGCCGGACAAAATGCTTAGCAGCATTTCTTCTGACTTTACATTCTGAGATCAAATGCCACCAGGGTCGACTTTGTCTTTTACCCTTACGGGATCGATAAAATAAGTACCACTGGGGTCTATGTAATCGAACTACCCCCGCCCAAAATAGCTGCCAAAATTTGAAATCAGCATTATTCAAAGATTTAAAGATTCTTGTAAGTTCCAGAATTTCACAAAATAATTGTAGCAAAGAAAGCACATACCTAGATACAGCCAATAGAATCTATCAGTGATTCTGTTGGTTTCAGGCTAATACTATTTATTCAATTTTATGATTACATTAGAGCTATATATCTTGCTAGTACATGATGGTATCCTGGGTTCACTCATCACAGACTATGTAACACGGTCTCTCTTCTCTCATTTTCTACCACGTCATTCCACAGGTTAAGCATCTAATTGATCCTCCCAGAGGCTGAGCTTTATTAGTTTTAAGAGAAGACCAACTGGTGGAATCACTCAAATCTGTGCATATGTAGGAAAATATACATAAATCCATTGCTGCCGCTGTTGCTACTGATGTCTATGGTGGCAAAATATTAGCAACTAATTCCCCCATTCAACTTGAACTAACAACTTGGCTCCTTAATTCTGCATCACCTACACCGTTCCAACTAATCTTGTATTGAATAATCATAAAAACAAGAAATTATTGTAAATAAAAAACTGATGCAGGAATATTGTTTTTATATCTGAACTCTAGTTAGAAAATTTTGACATTAGTTTTGAGGATAGGGGTCAGGAGTAAATAATAGATTTCTCCCCCAAATGCAAGACACCATTTATCCTTCTTTCACTAAATTATGAGTTCAAATCACGACCAGTTCGAAGGTTTCTTATATTCCTCTGAGACTGATGAAATTCTCCTCAGAATGAATAAACTCGACTGACAATATTTAACATTTATTTTTCAGTTCTTCCAGAACGATGGGGCATCCAGAAATGGCATCAAGTCAAAACCTGTCATCACAAAAGTGTTCACCGTTTACTGGTATCTGGCAAGAACCAGACATGTCTCAATGTTACAATGCAGAACAGAGCAAAGGCATTGATGATGGTGAGCGAGCAAATTATTTTTAAATGACTTTTACAGTAGTAGAAGTAGCAGGATGAGAAGAAGTATTTTTTGTGAGTGACTTTCTGTCTGTTTAAATACGACCACTCTGGTGGGGGGGGGGGGGGGGGGGTGAGTGTGTATGTGTATGTCTTTCTATGTCTGTTCCATTATGACTGTCCTGTGTGTGTGGTGTGTGTTGTAATTACAATGATTTATCAAAAGGAATGCACCTATTCTCCCGTTTGAGTCCTCAGGAATGTGTCCATCTCGTTCAACGGCAAATCATTGACTCATTTATGGAAACGTTATGAAAGAATTTATTACTTTGGAGGGTTGAGTTCATTATTGTAATATCGTTAAAAGCACGTTTTCGTAAACATTCTGCAGACGGCTGAGTAGAGAGAGAAAGCAGAAAAACAACAGGGATATTACTGGTACATACCTCTTGCATACATTACGTTGGAGCGGTGGTTGTAGAATCTTCAAATATTCAATGACATACCCTACATATCTGTTTGTCATAGAATATAAGCAATTTACTTCTCTCAAATGTATTATGGCACTGTCAAATTGAATAGATTTTCATATGCATTTAGTGATGTGATGATTTCAATTTCTCATTAGACCATATGAAAACTTATCACTATTAATCCTTAAATTAGGCGGTAAGCTGGCAGAATCGTTAGCAGAGCGGAGAAATGCTTTGCAGTAGGACTTCGTCTGTCTTTACGTTCTGAGTTCAAATTCCGCCAAGATGACTTTGCTTTTCATAATTTCTGTGTCGATAAAATAAGCGCAAGTTGAGCTCTGGGTCAATGTAATCAACTTAACCCCCTACACCCAAATCTGCTGGTCACGTACCAATATTTGAAACCTGTATTATTCCGTTTATTAGATAAAACTTAGATAAAACTTAGATATGTTTCGACCAAAGATTGGTCAGGCCATGTCTAACTTAATAGCACCACCTGATGGATTATTCGAATCCTGTGTAAGTCAAGGTGTTGTAAGTCAAGTTTTGTTCAAGTAGTGAGTTCTGTTGGGGGGTGGAGTTGTATCCAATTATGGGTGGCTTATCTGGTATTCTTTGAAGGAATCTATCCAGACTCCGTTTAAAAGAAGTTGATGGGATCTTTCTCCTCTTTGATCTCCTCGGGACAATGTTAAATAGGGCAGGGCCTGTTGAGGAAAAGAAATTATGTTGCAGTGTACATGTAAGTATGTGTGATTTTGAATTGGGCAGGGGACGTATGCCCGTGGCCCCAGTCTTGGATGAACCTTGAAGCTAATGTTAGGTCGTTTGGGCAAAGTTGGCGGTATATCTCCACATTCATACAAATGATGTACCGCTCACGGCGACGCTGGAGGGAGTAGAGTAAGTTTCAAAGCTTAAGGCGATCCCAATAATCGAGAGCAGCCATGCCTTCAATTCGTTTAGTAAGTGCCCTCTGGGGTGACTCAATTCTGGAGATGTTTTGTTCTTGTATGGGAGACCACAGTGGGCAGCAGTATTCAAGGTGTGTGCCGTACAAAGGAGGAAAAAAGTGGTATGATGACACCTTGTTCTCTGGACCGGAAAGTTCTTATATCAGGAACTCATCCTACGAGCTATATCGACCTTCTTGTTGATGTGTGCACTCCAACTGAGATCGTCATCAACAATTACACCCAGGGCTCTTGATATTGTAGAGGCTGTGAGCGCGTTCCCCTGAAGGAAGAGAGTATGGTTGTTTTAGTGAGGAATTTCTTCCAAAATGCATCAGCTCAAATTTTCCCTCATTCAGTTGCATTTTTTTTCTGTCTGCCCATTGACTCACAGCATATAGATCAGACTGGAGTTGAGTTCGGTCTGCTTCTTCATTGACGATTTGATGGAGTTTAGTGTCATCAGCAAATATTTTCACTTTGCAGTAATGTACGACACTGGAAAGGTCGTTTATGTAAATTATGAAGAGTAGCGGACCAAAACAGTCCCCTGGGGAACACCGCTGGTGACTTTTGCTGGGTTTGAGTAGACTCCATCAACTACATGTTTTGTGTTCTATTCGCCAGGAATACTTAATCCAGTGTAGAACTTTTCCACGGATTCCAACATTTGCCAATTTTGAGAGTAGGATATTATGGTCTACCCTGTCGAAGGCTTTAATGAAGTCAAGATATATGACGTCAGAGTTCGAACCTGTTCCCAAGGCTTTGAGTACATCTTCAATGTGGTGTACGAGCTGTGTTAGACAGTCCTTGCCACAGCGAAGGCCATGCTGATTTGCATTTATAGGAGTTTGTGGGTCTCCAGGAAGTCAGCTATCCTTGATCTTAACACTCTTTCAAACACTTTAATGATGTGGGAGGTGAGTGAGATTGGGGCGATAGTTGACTGCGAGGATCTGTTTCCCTGTTGAAAACCGGGATGACCGACTGGGATAGAAACTGTTTCGGTATATAACCTGCGTCTAACGAATTTCTCCAGAGGTTGGTCAGAGGGACTGCAAGTTTGTTGTCTACATTCCTTCAGGAGACTAGCGGAATCTATCAGGGCCTACAGCAGAGTAATGTTTTGACCTCATTTATTGCTGCTACGATGTCAGTGGCAGTGAAGTTATGTCTGAGATTTTGTGTTGGGAGTCAACTCCGTTCGTTTCTCTTACGTCAATAAAAGTGGGAACACTAAAGACAGAGCAGTATTGTTTCTGCAGTATTTCGTGTTGGGGAATGCCGTTATCATCAATCAATGGCCCAATGGGTGAGACAGTGGTTCTATGCTTATTTGCATAGGAATAGAACACTTTTGGGTTCTGTTTGATGTTTTTGATTACCCATTGTTCCTCCACAGCTCTTTGATTTTCAATGGAGGTTTTCATGTTGGTCTGCAGATGAAGTTTTTCCAGCTCTAGTCTTTTCATTGTTGTTGAATGTGGATGTTGTGTGTGGGAATATTTAAATTGGTTGATTTTTTTGTTGAGTCTTTTGATACGCCTGATGAGTGTTTTTTTTCTTTTTAGGGAGCCGGTTTCTGTTTGTGTTAGTAGATTTCGTGAGAGTGTGTTTGGAGCATGTATAGGTGACAATGTTTTCAAAGTGCTGCCATGCGGTCTCAATATGAGAGGAATTTAGAGTAAAAGACCAGTCGATGAAAGACAGATCCTTTCTGATTGCTCCTCAGTCCGCTTGGTGGAAGTGTATGTTGTCAAATGGGTGCCATGGAGTGGGATTGGCTGGTTTGGTTTTATATGTCGGGAATTAAGATTGCAGAGTACCATGTCGTGGTCTGAGAGGAGAGTTTTTCGACTGAATACTGTGAACGTAGCTAGAGTGATTGGTCATATACCAGATCCAAGATCGTTTTATTCTGTCTCGTTGGTTCGAGCACTAGCTGAGTCAGGAAGTATTCATCCATTAGATTAAAAGCAGTTCTGCTGCTGCTATATCTGAAGTAGAGCACTTGCCTAACTTCAGAGTATTTGTGGGCCAGTTCACATGATGGAGGTTAAAATCATCACCATCACTAGTATGTTTCGGGAGTGGTACTCCGAAGGAAGGACTTGACTTTGCTAAGGCACTCTTCAAAGTACTTTAGAGGTGCTGGGGAGGCCTGTAAAGACCACAATGGTTATGTCCTTGGCTTTGTTGTATAGTGATACTGATTCACAGTAGCCATTGGAAAATATGTCCTTGGCATCAAGTGAAAAGGAGTCATGGATAAAGATGGCTGTCCCTCCCTTATTTCGGTCTGTGCGATCCGCACGAACAATGGTGAAATCTTTTATATTCACCTCTGCGTCCATATGGGTGTTGTTCAGGTGAGTCTCGGTAAGGATAAAGAAAGGGAAGCAATGTGCCATTTCGGCAAGCCAACTCTCTATATATGGGATCTTCCATTTATATCCTTTTATTTACACGATTTTTTTATTTCATGTTCATTTCATTCATCGTTTACAATGCTCTCTTCCTCCCACTCTCTCTCTCTCTCTCTCTCTCACACACTCTCACTCACACTCACACACACACAGATGGAATCAAACACTACGATATGAAGGAAAATAGAAAAAGAGAGCACTTTTTGCGAGTGAGCAAAATATTGGTTTGAAAGCTGAACAGAGAAGCTAAAGGAGATGGACAGGAAGTCAAGAAAGGTCCTAACGATGTATGGAGCCCAACACCCACATGCAGACCTCGATCACCGACACACGAAGAGAGCGAATGGAGAAAGGGACTGATAAGTGTGGGAAACTGCGTGCGTTTCGAACTCGAAGGCTTAATGAGATACCGAACCCCAAAGTAAGGAAACCTTGTTAGTGACAGTTAGGAATGAGGAGTATTGAAAGCAGGAAAAACGAAGGAAGAAACACAAAGAAATGAAGAAGAATGGCGCAAGAAGGGAGAACACAATGAATTTCCATATAACAAAAATAGGGTGGGATTGGCTGATGAAAGGAATTCTAAAGAAAGAGACCGAGAACACTATATTGGCACGCAAGAGTAAGCTTTTGGCACAAACTGGAGGGTCGACATTAGAATGAGCAAGTGTCCAGGAACTCCCACAATGCAAGCCTCAAGGAACTCCTACAAAACCTCTGATAAAGAGAAATAATAATCAAAAAGAAATTTGACAAAAACTAATAAGTTGCTGAAAATATGTGGAGCTCAACATCCGAAAGCAGATATCAACCAACTGTAATTAAGGAAAGACCAGACTGGGAGATGCTTAATAGCAGTAGAAGAACGTATAGAGATGCAAAAATAGCTTAGCCGAGTATTTACAACGTGGCACAGAAAAACTACTAAAGACTGAATAAAAAGGCAGGTAAAAGCAGACTTCTCTTGCTATAATTCTAATGAAAAGGCCTGCAAGTGTGAAAAGTGCAGAAACTGTGTCCAAAGCCTAAATTAAGCGACGCAAGAGAGAAAAGGCCCCAGTACTTTATTCTTTGTAAGCCATATTATTTATTCTATCGGTCTCTTTTGCCGAACCGCTAAGTTACAGGGTCGTAAACACACCAGCATCGGCTGTCAAGCGATGTTGGAGGGGGGGGGGGCAAAAACAGACACAAACATATACACACATACACACACATAGATATATATACATATACATATATACGACAGGCTTCTTTCTGTTTCTGTCTACCAAATCCACTCACAAGTTTTTGGTCGGCCCGAGGCTATAGTAGAAGACACTTGCCCAAGGTACCACCCAGGTTCTTCCTGAAATTTCAATTGAAAGCGATTCTCCTTCCAAACGATAATATCCCTCTTCCTTGCACACAATGTATCCCTCGTACACAGGGTAATCAAATTAATAAAAACCGGTTTAGATATTTCTTTTGCGTTCTATTTTACTGTGCTTTTATTATTGTCATTTTCCTTGTAACTGTAGGCTTTTTCTTTCAAAACCCATAAAAATGGCCATTGGATGGTTTTGTGTTGCTGGAAAGGAACAATCATATTCTAATACATATGTATGCAAGTGTGGGTATGGTTGCATATATATATATATGTATATATGTATATATATATATAATATATAAATCAATATATATATATATACATATATTACGGAGATGTACTCGCATAGCAAGTAATTTGATCTGAGATCGTGTGCTGAAACGAAAACAATTGCAGCGTGGAAGGTGTCTATAAGTCATATAAGAAACACACAAAAGCCATTCGATTCACTTCAACATTTAAGTTTAATTTGTCAAAATATTTTCGTCGCTAAAATCCGCGACCGGTTCAGACAAAAATCCGTGCTGCATCTGAGAAAGTAACAGTTAGTTCGTCATATATATGTACGAATGTATGTGTGTATGTATGCATACCTGTGTGTATTTATGTACGTATGCATGTACGTACATACGCTCATGTGTATGTATGTATATGTATGTATGTATGTATATAGCTGTATGTATGTATGTATTACATATGTATGTGTGTGTATATTGCACGCACATACACTCTATAAACATAAAGCTATAAACCTGTAGCGATGGATAGATGTAGAGTGCCACTAGATGACATAATGAATAACCATATGGTCTCGGTTTCAGTCCACTGCGTGGTACCTTTGGCAAGTATCTTCTACAATACCTCGGGCCGACCAAAGCCTTTGAGTGGATTTGGTAGACGGAAATTGAAAGAAGCCTGTCGTATATATGTTATGTATATATATCTATGTGTGTGTATGGTGTATATGTTTTTGTGTTGTTTTTGCCCCCCCCCCCCCTTCAATCATCGCCTTGACCAACCGATGCTGGGTGTGTTTACGACCCTGTAACTTAGCGGTTCGACAAAGAGACCGATAGAATAAATACTAGGCTTACAAAGATAAGTACTGGGGGTGATTTGCTCGACTAAAGGCAGTGCTCCAGCATGGCCACAGTCAAATGACTGAAACAAATAAAAGAGTAAAAAGAGTAAAGAGTATATATGAATCTTTAGTCAAATATATTCAATGAGAATATTACATACTGAATATATATTGAGTGCTCTATTGTATCAAAGTGTTAATATTATTAAGGTATTTATATATTTAATACGAGCGATTATATACATTTTTAAATAATATATTATTATTAATATTAAGAATTTAATATCAGAAAACTCCTCAGAAAGATATACACGTGTGAAAAAAAATTGTTGTATTAAAAATATATAAATAAATAAATATAAATATAGTCCCGCCTGAAAATAAAACTGTTGGAAATTGAAAAATGTCTGCAACTCTCCCATGAAAAGGAAAGAGCAGACAAAGAAGCCTGGGCTATAGACAACATAAAATCTAACCCCAGAGCTTTCTACAGGTATGCCAAAGAAACAGCTACGGTGTACTGTAGGATAGGGCCCCTCCTTGAAAAGGATGGCACACTCACAGGAAAACCAATGAGGGTAAGTGAAATACTGAATGAGCAATTCAAGAGTGTTTTCACTCCACCCCTTGGGCATTTCCAAATCACCAATCCAACTGACTTCTTTACCACTGCAGATATAAAATCAGAGGCGGCGACGATAAATTACATCGATATAAAGGAAGACGATGTAATAAAGGCTATAGATGAAATGAAACAGACCTCGCTACTGGCCCTGATGGATTCCCAGCAATCCTCCTAAAAGTATGTAAGAGAGTCCTAGCAAGACCACTACTGCAGTTCCTCTTTCAGAGCTTCCTTGCAGCTGGCAAACTTCCAAGAAAACTGAAGGAAGGTAAATATGCCCTATTCATAAAGGAGGTAGCAGAGCGGAGGCCAAGAACTACAGACCTATCTCTCTGACCTCACACATCAGCAAGGTCATGGAACGAATAGTCAGAGGGAAACTGATCACTTTCCTTGAAGAAATGACTTGCTGCTCGACAACCCAACATGGTTTCCGACCAGGGAGAAGCTGTTTAACTCAGCTCCTACAACACTATGACCTGGGTGCTGAAAACGACTGCTCAACCACTCAATGTGGAAGTGATATATCTCGACTTTGCAAAGGCCTTTGATAAAGTCGATCATGGAATGATATGTCACAAACTGCGTGATCTCAACATAGTTGGAAACTGGGGAATGGCTTCATGACTTTCTGAAAGATAGGAGTCAGGTGGTAGTAGCCAATGGGGCCACTTCCATTAACACGCAAATAGTGAGCGGTGTTCCGCAGGGCACTGTTTTGGGACCACTACTGTTCATAATGGCCCTCTCAGACATGCCCTCAGCCACGCAGAGAGACACGATCACAAGTTATGCAGATAATACAAAAGTTTCACAGGCAATACAGAACCCTGAGGACACTAAAGGCCTGCAATGTGAGCTGGACGAAATATACAAGTGGGCTGAAAAGAATAGCATGCAGTTCAATGCTGAAAAGTTTCAAGCTTTATACTATCAGCATGCACAACTAATGCAATACCCAATGAATACACTGGACCTGAGGAATTGCAATCCGAGGCACAATCAGTGCGTGACCTGGGTATTTACATGAGTGATGACGCAACCTTTCGTGTACATGTTGCTAAATTGGCATGAATGTAGACGACTGGCCGGATGGATTCTCAGAACCTTTAGAACAAGAGAACAAGAAACCATGATGGTCCTCTGGAGGACACTTGTCCTAAGCCACTTTGACTATTGCTCTCAGTTATGGTCACCATCCAGTGTCAAGTTGATCACAGAACTTGAGGCGATCCAGCGTAGCTACACGAAGAAGATAGCCTCTATGCAGAATATAAGCTACTAGGAAAGACTCAAGAGATTAAAACTATATTCCTTGGAGCGTAGGCGGGAAAGATATGCCATAATAAACATCTGGAAGATCCTGGAGGGACTTGTCCCAAACTTTGGCATCGAGAGTTACACAAATTGTGATTTTTGCTACCAAGGTATCGGTTAAACTTTTGATTAATCTGCAACAAGATTATTCATCTTTCTATTTCACCAAATATATATATATATATATATATATATATATATATATGTTTACTTATGTATATAAACTTATATATATATTTACGTATGTATGCAAATGTGGGCTGATTTGCCATATATATATATAATATATATATATATATATTATCTATACATATATGTCTTATATACATATATATTATATATATATATATCTATGTATATATACATATATATATCGTCGCACGCACACACATATATATATATAAGTACATGGAACTGTGTATGTGTACAAACATGCATAATATATATATATACATATATGTTATATATACATATATATACATATATATATATATTATATACATATATATATCAACGCACGCACACACACCTATAAATATAATACATGGAACTGTGTATGTGTACAAACATGCATTATATATGTTGTTTATACACCTGTAGATGCAATGTATTAATGTGAGTCTGTATGTTCGTATATCTATATATTTATTTATAGTATTTTTAAAGTGTATATGTGATTATGAATGTTATTTTTTATCTACGTATGTGGGTTTTATGTGCATCTATGACGTGTGTCTCATTTATAAATACAGCAATTATTTTCTATATCAATCCATAGGCTGGACCAAATCCTTCGCATTTCGTTTGATTTTAAAATCTTTCAACGAATATAAAAAACCTGCTGAGAACATATCAAAAGTCGTGAGTAGATATCTGCCCTCTCTCTCTCTTTCTCCGCACACTCACACATACACACACGCTTGCACACACACACAAGCACTGAGCACACGCACACATGCATACACACATTAACGATCACATACACACACACATGCATATTTTATAGAAGAAATGCAAAACGTCAAATATATTGTGAGCCCAATACGTTTAGTAGATAGTGATATCGATTTTGTTAAATGATAACAGGTATTTAAAGTTTAGCCTGATCAGCTTAAACACATAAATACATACATATATAAATAAATGTTAACTAACTTCAAATATACAGATAAGTTTATTTGCGTATTTATTTATTATTTAATCCCTACATATTCTGCTGCGAGCTGGAAGTCTTTGTACGTCGAGCAAAATAATAAGCAGTAATTCGCCCCTCTTTATATTTTGAGTTCAAATTCTACTGCAGCCGACTTTGCCTTTCATCCTTTAATCGTTTTTCTACACCTCTGTATGAGTATTTACTCACTGCCAAGCTTTGTTGAGCTAGTGTGATTTTGTTAGGTTCATCCGACCTAGTATACTCTCGAGGTCAAAACACGGCCTCCACATCAGACAGGGTTGGTATAGAGATTATACTGAGACCTTCATTCTGCTGTGGACTGAACATCGGCAATCAAATGCAATCCATATGTTCATAATTTGTATGCATGTAAGTATATATAGACTTTTATACAGACGTGTAAATACACTGAGACATGAACATGCAGTAGACCGTAGTAAAAGAATGCGAATTAATTGTATTTGGGTTTCATGAAATTCAGACAATCAACTCCATTTACTGATAGTAAATTATTACATAAACTTCTTTCTAACTTACTGACTTTTTGCTGGTCAATAAAAAGACTGTTCGATCCACTATTTTGTCTTTAAAAGAAGTTCACACAATGAACGACGTCATTTATATATTCCGTGATATAATTTCCGATTCTGATACTAAATGAAATCCCACTCAAATTATTCACTAATCCTGTCTTTACACACACATGCGCGCGAACATGCACACACACACACATATGTACATATGTAACCACACAGGTACTTTTGGTAATATTCTCCTTCTCTCAACTTTTCCGTTTTCCTTTCCGACAAAGAGCTATGCTCGGAACGTTAAAAACGCTCTCTTTTCACCCACTTTACCGAGCGTCCAGCTAATATATTCCATGCGCATGTCCTCTTGTCTTTTGTTATTTTTTATTTTTAATGTTTCTACTCTTCAAATTTTACAATATATATATATATATATATATATATATATATATATATACAGATGAGAAAATAATGTTATTCTCAAACTCAGGATAATGTTAATAATATAGAATGAATAGGATAAAAACTATCCTTATTTTGCAGAAAAATCTGTCGGCGACCAGTCATGAGACTTGAACTCACATTCCTGTGATAACGCGTCTTATAAAGCTAGATTTATATATCCTAAATTTGCAGCAGAATTTGTCATTCGGGCAGCTTAGCTTAACGGTAAAGCACTTGACGCGTAATCTCAGGGATGTGAGTTTGAGTCTCAAAGCTAGCCGCAAAATATGATATTTCATCCTGTTCATGCTATATTATTAGCATTATCCTGCGGTTGGAGTAAAAATTATTTCCTTATCTGTATCTTTCAATACATCTCAACGCTTTTAAATCAAACATTGTTTCTTGAATTTAATGTCTGCATATATATATATACACATCCGGCTTTTGCAGATGGAGCATGAGTTTTTAACCGTGACTGGAAAATTCAGAGTTGAATATCCTAGGTAAGCAAGAGCTTCTAACACATTTATTCAAATTTATTTGGTTTTGTTCCAAACATTCGATTTTATCGCATGTATTATACGTCACCATGATCAACAGTGTTTTACTGGTGACCCACAATATACTAATTCGTACCTTCGACGAAATGCTTAAGTGTTTTATCATGTTTTATTATACAAAGGACAAACAAACCCATATAAAGATAAAGAGAGAATTGTGTATATATATATATATATATATATGTATATATATATATGTGCATATATATATATATATATATATATATACATACATACCTATATTAATATATATATTATATATATATATATATAATATATAAATATATACTTACACACACAGAAGGATAAGATCAATATTTAAATATCGATTTTATCAGTGGCCAGCATGGGAATAAAAACCATCAAAGGTAACAATTATTTAAAATTATAATATAGGGTAATAGCAGTCAAATCTTGACTCTAAAGCCACATTAAATGTTCATATAGCACCAGAGAGAAGACGAAGAGACAAAATAGAATAGCAAAATTACTGGATAATTCCAGATCCCGGATTTCTGACTCTGCATAAGAAATGGTCTGCCCTTCATCAGTGGAATATACTCAGAAAAGCAAATAAATACAAATATATACACATACAACATACATATACTTACATATACGAACGTATTTATAACATATATATATATATATTATATATATATATATATATATATATATATATATATATCTAATATATTGAGCGTGTATATATAAATCAAGGCGGCTATCAGCCATTTTAAGACCAACAGGAAATAATTCACAATCATTAAGGTGACAAGAGTGCAGTGAGCACCAGCATTATTAGAAATATTAGTCATAGACTATTTCGTTTTGGGATTTGGTTTGCAAGATTCTTTATATGAGTTCGTGTGTTGAAGCATATTCTGTTCTGTCTGGGGAGAGCCATTTTCTTCTTGTGCCTTATAATTCCACACACTCACCGGTAACATTTCAACGTATTTCTTATTTTTATTTTCCTAAAACTTTTCGTTGAGTCTTGAAAACTTTTACCAGTGATTGTGTTAAATTATAGTCATAGACACCTTAGCCATAAAAAACACATGGTGCATTGAAGGGGGGGGGCAACATTCCCTACGGTAAGCCAGATGGATTAGATTAGCATGGTAATTTCTTATAAGAAGTTAATACTCATCAGCAATGCTCACTCCATACGGCTGGTGGAGGTTAACTCCCGTCTGTCAATATCATTGAGAATGACATAAAAATGAGTGATTGATTTCACAAAATAGCAATGTGAAGATTATAAAATATTGAAGGTAGCTAACACACATTTTAAAACCAACCAGGTAATTATATATATAAAATGTATATAAAAACTTATACACGGAGGGAAGACCACCATGTGGATTTTCTTACATGCTAAAGAGGGCAAGCCACGGTACTGGACGAATATGTTCTTAACACCAACTTTTAGTCACCCGCTTGTAGTTTAGCCTTCTTCACTAATTCTGTTCTCAACCATACTGAATGCGGTTATTTTACCTATGATGATCCAATCCTAAGCTATATTTGAATATAAAATAATTGAAACAAAACAATTAATCTCTTTAAGTGTTCAAAGTCAACTTGCCGGCGCAATATATCCCCAAGTTTTGAACAAATTCCAGGCATTGCTCAACATGAATTTGCTTGATGAAAGTAAGTATCGTGTTTCTTCATTTTTCTAACACCCTTACCGTCATAATTAGCTTCATCAATCACCATACCATCCTCTTCGTCGTTGTCGTCATCATCAACCACAACGGATGATATCTTAGGACACCCACGCGTGCACGCAAGCGCACAGACTCCCTCCCTCTCTCTCATACATACAACTATTCATTTACATTTTTTCAAAGCTTGGATAATTTCAATAAATCAGCATTTTATTTTGCGCTTTTCCGTTTCTTGTCCCTACGGAACTGATTGTCCAACCGAGGGCAAAAATGTTTTCTTCTTATTTTGTATAGAAGTAGAAGATGCAGACTCTACTGGGCAGAATAATTCACACAATTCCAGTACTTTCTTTAATTCACTCAGGAAAATTATTCAATGTTGCAAATAATTTTCCTCGGTGAAAATTCAGTTTGTTCGAAGTGATCATATTAATTTTTGAATTATGATCGATAGATACACACACAACTCATACGCTTTAACTCATCTCTAAGAGATATAAAAGAGGAGTAAATCACATCCCATTGCCGAACAATGATACAATTTTTTTCACTTCGTTTCCATTCATTTCATTTTACCACTGCCAAATCAATATAATGTCTATCTATTTCCGGCATAAAAGAGGTTTATGCGCATCCGGTCAGTATGTCTAAGTAGTGGTCAATATTGAGGAAATGCAACAATGGAGGCCGCGAAACAGACAGAAGCATTTTTACTAGTCAAATCCCGTAACAAATTATATATTGCTCGGGAAAATGTAAAAATATATATACATATACACATACATATTTCGGGATGGTCATTTTATTTATTATTTAAAAAAATATAAATCAATAAATATATGCGTGCATATATATATTGTGTGCCCAGGTAGAGTATACGGGGTTCTCTACGTACAACAGTGTTCGGGCAAACAGATCACATTGGCATAATTTGAAGAATGCTGTCAAAGTAGTTTCTCATGGATTCAGATCTACGTTTCGAGCATTGTCTTCTGTGAAATATACACGCTGGCCATTTTCAAGATGTACAGATAGATTTTAGGAAAGTGTTCCTACATGTAAACAGGATGTGACATTTGTGTTGACAGTGTATTTGTCTAAAAGCAGAACCGTTCTTCCATCAGCGCTTGCCAATTGGCTGAAGTAACATGAAAGGCATCGTCATTCATGGTATATTCGTGAATAAGTCACAAACTGAAATACGTTGATCTATTGTTTAGGGAAATATTATTTACTTGTTTAAGGGTTGTACTGGATACATAGCGAAAACAGCTCTAACAGTTTAAATAGTAAGAAATAAACATATATATATATATATACAAATTCATACTATCCGGTAATTAATGTGCTTAAACTTTTATATTTTATGTTTTTTTCATTATGTTTCCAGGTTCAAGTACTGGTAATGGAACAGAGGATAGAACAGCAGAAACAAACTTTTGAGTGAAAATTGAAAAAGAGCCTCCAAGAATCGTCTTTGATGATATTTTATGCTATAAAACGATATTTTCTGCATATATAATACAAAATAAAATTTTCCCCATATATAATATGAAATAATATTTTGTTAATATATAATATAAAATTATATTTTCTCCATATATAATATGAAATAATATTTTCTCCATATATAATATGAAATAATATTTTCTGCATATATAATACAAAATAAAATTTTCTCCATATATAATATGAAATAATATTTTCTCTATGTATACTATAAAATTATATTTTCTCCATATATAATATTAAATAATATTTTCTCCATATATAATATAAAATATTTTTCTTTGTAACGACACTATAATTGTACCTTTCAATACAACACTATGCATGCAAGAGACTGTATAATCCACCATGATGTAATTTAAACGAGTTTCAGGGCCTCACTATGGCTTGAAACAGAAAATATTGCATGATTTGAAATTATATTGATATTCTATCTTCTTGCCAATTTAATGTTATCAATGTAAGCTTTAGAATTGTTAAATAAAGGATTAAATCTGATCTGTTGCTACCGTTCGTTTTCTAGATGAAATACTGTAATCCCGCAGACTAAGATCAAATACCACCGGAAGAGGCATTGATTCCATTTGTTATTTTAAACATTCCACTAAAATGTTAAAACTTGCAAAATGTATCATGTTGATTAGATTTACGATCATTTATCTAATTAGTATTATCAGGTCATTCAACTGTCATTGTTCAAGTAATCAACATTTCACAAACAGCTACATTCCAATCAAAGCACCGGACGTAGATTCGTCTTCTTCACGTTCATGTCTACTTTCACTCCATCAATGTTACACTAACACGAGACTGCGCACGCCTCAATGTCTTCATTGAAGTAGTTTCTTAGTTATATTCTCTACATGATATTCAGGCCCATTAGGCCGCAGTCTCTCTCGGTATCCAACAAATTCCAACACCCGGGGATAGAAGACACCCCACTAAAAGAGATGCCAGTCTGTTGCAAGTTTAACCCTGGTTGTTGCTGGTATTTTCTTCTCAGATGACTGCCTGGAAGTTTTTTCTCGTGGACAGAACGCACCGAACCAATAGTCCATGTGTCTATTTCTGTGTGTGTGTACGTGTATGTGTGTGTGTGTGTGCATGCTTGTGTATGTATGTATGTGTGTGCTTTTTAGCCCCTTCTGTTTTCCGGATCATTTGTCGCTCTCTTCAGCCAGCCGGAACACCGCTACCGCCCCTTCTTTATATGCTCTGCTTGTTGCTGTTAAATGATATGTAGCCGTGTATCATAACAGCTCTGTCATTTCTACTGCTTATTATATGACCTGTGGTTTTAGATGTCTTGGTACATCGACTGAACTAAGGAATTATCTTTTACTTTCCTTCTAATTAGATGGTCGCACCATTTCACTCTCTTCTATCTGACTACTTCAGTTCTGGTTTATTTCATGTGAATAACGTTTCTTATACAAATTACGCCAGTCTCACTATAATATCTCTTTAGTTTTAAACACATTTTAATAGCCTCTTACTTATGTGTTTCTAGACCCTGATTAGAGAAACAAAAATGTGCAACCTATCAATGCAACCCTGGCTGATGTCCTACAAGCTCCAGATCCTGTTTCTTAAATCTCTCAAATGCTATACATGCTAGCGTGACCTGTCTTTTCTAACCTGTGTGTCTAGTGCGACGGGTACTACACAGCTCTCTTTGACATTTCAACATAAGAACCATTCAGTGTGATTATTTCCTTTGCGTTGTGTAATTAATCTGTATATAATGCTATTCATTTTCATAGCCCATTTTCCCCCATATTTCGTCTGAGACCATCAATATTAGGTTTGCTTCCCAACCGCATAATTCCGTTTTTATTTTCGGTCTCATCGTGTGACATGGCACTTTGGGCAATTTCCACCATACTGAGAGAAAAGTACTAGGGTAATTCGTTCGACGACTAAAACTTATTCCAGGGCCCTCCACCTCCTCCAGCATGGCTGCAGTCTCATGACTGAAATAAGGAAAAAGTTTTAAAATATATATTTCCTCACTTCGTTATTATCTGTGAACACATATTTTCTCTATTCTCCTTTCAGTGAAGAAACACATCTGTCTCCATGACATTTCTCCTTCACTCACTCTCTATCTCTTTGCTACTTCTCTCTCTCTCCTCTCTCTTATAGCTTTGCCTCTCCCATACACTTTCCTCATCAGTCCATGCTTCTCTCTCTCTCATATCATATGTTGCTTCCCTGCGCGTGGAGAATTAATCCAGCAAAGACGTTCAACATTTTTATAATTGTTTTTCATCTCCGCTGTTTCGTTTAACATATTTTCTCTCTTCATTGTGAACCACAAACATAATCATTCTTAATTATTTTTCACACCATAACTTACTTCTCCTTGATCTGTTTCTCTCTGCCTTTCGGTCCTGATATGGCCCCTCCTCCATACCGTTGCCCACAAATTCCATAGGTTCTACAACGATGAGCCCCCAATATACTACAAGCACTATGGCGAACAATCTCATTATGAATCTAACTCTGCGCAGGATCACAATGTTCAAAAACACATCTACAGACATCTACACATCTGTGCCTTGCCTCAATATACAACACTTAACCTATATTGGGTGCTTGTCACACGTAGTTGCAGTACTTACAATCTTGTGAAAATATGACATACAACAGACAATTTGTAATACGTCCAGGCTGACAAGCAAGCTTTAATACGTGACTGCACGAAGATGTTGAATCCTATACAAACACAACATATAAATGGAACTAGTAGATTATACCGTAATGGTTAGCACAAGGTTTATCGAAGATCAATTCTGGATTAGTTACATCCACATCTTGGCTATGGGCTCCAAGAAGGAAGTGCTGTTCCCTCGCATATTCCACTATAATGCCTAGACGAATAGTAAAATTCTAACCAATAGCAATATTCTGAACTTATGGACGTGATAGATGTGTAGCGACCAATTTGTATTATTGTATATTTGGAAACATTAAGTTAGTTTCTGAAAGCTCACCACGCTTCTCTGTTGAGAATGGTTAAAATAACTATCATAAAAGTCATTGGACACTTATTGAACCCTGTGTTGTGATTAGCTGAGTGTTGCGCGGGCGCTGGATCGAAGGTCTAATAACGTTACGCGTTATATATTTCTGGAACCTCATTTCTTTTCATAAATTGGTGCCATAAATTATTTACGAGTCAGAGAGGTGAGAGTCATTCATCGAGGCGAAGTATGCGGATTCTGCCGTTTTCAGCATTAATTTGCTTACTCCATCTAATTTTTGAGAGCGGTCGAGTTCACTTTTAGTATTCTCGTTTGTGAGAGCAGTCGAGTTTATTTCAGATATTCTCATTCTAAAAATCATCTCTGGCTCATCGTTGAGAGGATGTTGGTATTGTCTCGGCGGAGGTTTGCACCTTTTAAGTGCTCTACAGATTATTGTTGTTGTTGTTGTTGCTGCTGCTGATGATGATGATGATATACAAGGAATTCGGTAAACTGAAAATATCATTTCAGTCACCTATTCGATTGATTTATTTACAGAGTAATTCAGTTAACTGAAAGTACCTTTTCAGTTATCCATTCGGATGTTTAATTTAAAGAGTTTACAGGTTTATCCGTGATCCATCCTTGCCTCATTCGTTACTGTTGTGGAAGGATTCCGACAACTCCCATATGATTAAAAGTGAATTGTCACAACATTTGCTATGAATAAAGAACTGTCGAGTTATCAGCAGTTCGCTGTGAGCCGTGTAACCTCGTATAACAGGAAGCCTCGTGCGTTCGTGTAAATACTTCGTTAAATTATTTATCAAACATACAAGGATATAAAAGTTACTTATAAAGGAAATATACTTACACCATACCTCACGTTTTTGACAGTATCCGCGGAAGGAAGAGACTTGTGGATGACATGAATTACATATTATGAAGCACAGAAACAAAACGCTGATGAATCTAAGACTTACAGGAAATTCGAAATTATGTCCTGTAACGCTCGAGTGCACATTAGGATACATGATGAAGATCATACCATAATTCAGCACATTGGTGAAGATCCTCATTGTTCATGTGCTTCAAAATCCATGCATCATATTCAGGTGGGGTTATTCAGTGTTCCGCAGTTGTTTGCATTACCCCCACCCAAAAATAAACTTACAGCCGCCTTTTTTATAAGCTAAATGAATTACTCCAAAGACTGAGCCCTGAAGATTTAATGAGGGATTTTGAAAAAGCTCGTATTAATAGCATTGTATCTGTTTCCTACTACTTCCATCTC